>NC_133310.1:3458785-3590623 GCF_012295235.1 Primulina huaijiensis | reverse complement strand
GCCGAATGTGGTATAATCGGCTAAGTGATCATTTGATGAAAAAAGGATATGTAAATAATTCAATATGCCCTTGTGTTTTCATTAAGAAAACAACATCCGGATGCGTAATTATTGCTGTATATGTTGATGATTTAAACATCATTGGAACGTATAATGAAATTCATGAAGTTGTGTCATATTTGAAGGAAGAATTTGAAATGAAGGATCTTGGAAAAACCAAGTATTGTCTGGGTTTACAAATTGAACAAAAAGAATGTGGAATATTTGTTCACCAGAAAAATTATACAGAAAAGATTCTTAAACGTTTTAATATGGATAAATCAAATCCTTTAAGTACTCCAATGGTTGTTAGATCATTAAACATAGAAAAGGATCCATTCCGTCCATGTGAAGATGATGAAGATATTCTTGGTCCAGAAATACCATATCTAAGTGCTATCGGTGCCCTTATGTATCTTACAAATTGTATAAGGCCTGATATATCTTTTGCCGTAAATTTATTGGCAAGATTTAGCACATATCCAACAAAGAGACATTGGAACGGAATTAAACATATATTCCGTTATCTACGAGGAACGACAGACTTGGGACTTTTGTATTCAAAAGATGCTAATCCAAGTATAATTGGTTATGCCGATGCTGGATACTTATCTGATCCACACAAAGCACGTTCTCAAACTGGATATGTATTTACTCGTGGAGGCACTGCAATTTCTTGGCGTTCACAGAAACAAACACTTGTAACAACTTCATCAAATCATGCCGAGATTATTGCACTACATGAAGCAAGCCGTGAATGTGTGTGGTTAAAATCAATGACTCAACATATCCAAATCTCATGCGGATTATCATTCGACGAGAAGCCTGTGATACTATATGAAGATAATGCTGCATGTGTTGCTCAAATGAAAGAAGGATACATAAAAAGCGACAGAACTAAACATATTCCTCCAAAGTTCTTCGTATTCACCAAAGAGCTTGAGAAGAATAAATGTATTGATGTTCGTCACATTCAATCAAGTGAAAACTCATCAGATCTCTTCACAAAGACACTTCCTACGACAATATTCAGAAAGCACATATATAATATTGGGATGCACAATCTACGAAATTTGTGAAGAATTGTTCGTATCAACATAAGGGGGAGTTTACGTGACTGCACCCTTTTTCCCTTACTATGGTTTTTATCCCAATTGGTTTTTCCTAGTAAGGTTTTTAATGAGGCAGTACAAAAACACGTAATGAAGACATCATCGTATCATGATTATCATCACAAGGGGGAGTGTTGAAAATTAATATTTAAAATGTGTATGTTGAATATTTGAATGTTGAAAATAAGAGTTGTAAATATTGAAAATTAGTGTGTGATGATGTAGGTAATGATGATTTTATTTTTGGATTATTTGTAAAGATTTTCTATAATTAGATCTCTCATTTGTGAAGAAAATCACAATTGAGTTGAGAGAAAATTATTATAAATTGTGTAGTGTGATAATTTTGAGAGTTTGAGATTTTTACTTTTTACCGTAAATTTTTACTTTTTCACAACAGTATTATTAATTTTTCATGTATGTTATGGCATGCCATACAATAGTTTTTGAAAAAATTTATAATATATTCAATCATTAAAAGGACAAAATAATAATAAATAAATAAAACAATTTTTTAAAGGGTGTATAGGGGATTAAGTGAGCGTTAAGCTAATGGTCATGAATTCGTTTCTCCAATCAAGACTTTTTTAGATAACTACATGAAGTACGTGTGATACACTTTGACACTAATTATATATGATATGAATTATATAGCAAAGACTTATATTATTAGCAAATGGTAATATACAAACTAAAAAAAAATGTTTATCCATCTACACACTATACATCAAGGAGAGTAACAAAAAAGACAATTTAGATGGAGATGCATATGTCAATTCAAATTTAATTCGAATTTATAGTTTGAACACAATCATATACTATCATCGAAACGTTTCACTAAATGTATATTCTAGAAATAAATATTAAGTACAATAAGAAAAAAATAGATGATATAACACGTTGAAAATAAAAAGAAATAATGGTGATTTTAATTTTTTTTGTTTTTTCATTTGTCAATATATTTATTTTATAATCCATTTGGACAACTCTTCATTCAAAGCATTCAGATACTTTATCATGAATCATTCATATATATGATTTTTGAAGTTTTTTTAAAAAAATCTAATTACATTAAAATTTATTTTTAATAATTAATTGAATGTATTCAAATGATAGTGAAATAACTCAATAAATATCGTAAATAATTTAATTTAAAATTTAAATGAAAATCCAAGAAAACTATTAAAATGAGAAAATAATTGATACTAATATTAAGTAAATTTAATAGTATGTTTTTTTTAAAAAAATTAACTCAAACAGTTAAGAATATGGAGATGAATTATTTGCTACATACAAATTAAATATAAATATAACTCAACTTTATTTCTCACGCTCATTTATAATTGGAAAACATTTATATCATCCACACATTTATATGTATATATATATAATGAAATATTTTTTTTAAATAAAATAAAATAGAATGAAATATGACATAATTAAATATTATAATGAAAGAAAGATAAGCGAAAAAACTTAGAAATGTGTTTAATTAGTATTAATTATTAATTAATATACTAAATGTGAAATGATGTTTGATAGAGAAAGTCATTAATTAAAATAGAAATATGTACAAATAACGTGGTATTATTATATGACCATTTTCTTAAACTTATTATAATTCTAATAATATAATCAACATCATGAAAATATTTAATACATATAATATAATTTTAGAGAACAAGTAAATAAAACCAAAAGGAGAAGAATCCCGAATTCCAAACATTACCGACATTTGATCCATTTACCAAATTCAGCGTTTCACGCGGACTCTTGATCTCCACTTTTCTCATTACATCCTTGGAGGGAGGGAGGGAGAATCATCCTTTCTGGGATTTCACGAACTAATCGAAAAACAAGGAAGAAGCAAGTTGACGACGAGAGTTGGGTTAGCGGCAATTCGAAGAGAATGGTGAAGATCACGGCTTTGATGGTACTAAAATGCGACCCGGCGGGTTCGGACCCAGTGATCCTGGCAAACGCGTCGGATCTAAGCAGTTTCGGTTTTTTTCAACGACCCAGCGTTAGGGAGTTCGTCGTTTTCGTGGGTCGGACCGTGGCGAAACGGACCCCTCCCGGCCAACGCCAGTCTGTACAACATGAAGGTTCGATCTTTGGATGGAAACCTGTTGTTTCTTCGATGCATACTTTATTTGTTCTCTGTTTTTGTATTTTGTTTGTTTTGAGTTGATGATTTTAAAGGGAATTGTGCTAGGTTTTGGATGAAGTGGGATAAAATTGCAATTCATATTAAGACCTTATCTTGTATAGTTGTATTACAATTCTCTCTCCAAAATATGGTTTGGTATTAGTGTGTCTTGAAAAGTTGGTCATAGACATTAATGGAATACACTTCAATTCATGGGTGAATTTGAGCGAGCTGAAATAGTAAAGTAATTGTGTTTGAGGAAGAAGCTATGATCATCATTCCCTTTGCACAATCTTTTGAGCACTGGCCATGGCTTGATTTTTTTCGAAATTGCGTATTTCATCCAAAACGTTTGGGAACTATTGCTTATTCAGGATGCAAGATGTTTTTTTTTTTGAGTGGCTAAATAGTTTGGGTAGGAAAATGAGGCAGAGCCTTCATAGGTTATTATCATGTTTTGGTTTCCGTCTGTATGTGCTATATTGAATGTTCAAGTTCATCTCTGCGATTTTTTCGGAAGAATCTGACAATTTTATTCTTGTGGCTGTTTGAATTGAGTTTTGTGTGGAACCCATGCCGTGATCCAGGGACTTGACAATTTCCCTTCTTTGTTAAAATGTTTACTTTGTCTCTTGGTGTTTATCAATTAAATTTGACATTGTCGTTTGATTCAACTGAAAATCAGAATACATGGTTCATGCGTACAATAGGAATGGCTTGATCGCGTTGGGTTTTATGGACGATCACTATCCAGTCCGGAGTGCATTTTCATTACTCAACCAGGTAATAGTCTTTTGGAATTCATTGAGAGTTATTTTTCTATCGACTAGTCTCAAATTAGGAAGGTTATGATTAATTTTCAGGTATTGGATGAATACATAAAAAACTTTAGTGATTCATGGAAAACTGTTCAAGCCGATAGTACTCAACCATGGCCCTATTTAACCGAGGCAGTAACCAAGTTTCAGGTATTGAAGTCTCTCACAGGCATTAACCTCAATGCTTTCAAAAATTTAACATTGAGAATTTACCCAAACGAGTGCTCACAAATATCAAATATGTGCCTGTTGATTTGTGTTTATTACCTTTTGTCGTAACTTTTTAGCTTAAACTGTTACAGGACCCTGCTGAGGCCGACAAGTTGTTGAGAATTCAGCGTGAATTGGATGAAACCAAAATTATTCTTGTGAGTGTTCTCTTCCAATTTTAGCACCGGTGGCACCTATTTAGATGTTTCCCAATTTCGGCATTTGGTCATATACAAGCAGATGTTAGTTCTCAAAGTTTGCATCTTTTATTTAGAAAGTTAAAAATAATTGCCCGCTTATTAAGATCATTGCAGCATGTCAATTATTTAACTGATCAGTAATTGCATGAAATCGATGTGTTATTTTTCTTTATTAAACCTTAATTTGTTATATAATCTATATTTTGCTTTCATCTCAGCACAAGACTATTGAAAGTGTCCTTGCACGAGGTGAAAAGCTAGATAGTTTGGTGGAGAAAAGTTCCGATCTAAGTGCAGCCTCTCAGGTTCGGAAACTTAGTTTTGCTTCTTTCCCTGTATTTGAAGTTTGAACACATTCTTAGAGTTTACATGTGATGTTAACACTTCAATTTCGATCTGCACCAGTGAATAAATTAAATGCTCTTTTTTAGTTTTTACACTCCCGAATTTTTTCTATCTTCTAATAACGTCTTTTTCCGGATTTCTTCAAACAGATGTTCTACAAGCAGGCTAAAAAGACCAATCAATGTTGTACCATCTTGTAAGTTGCTTTCACATAATATCACGGGGTTGATTGCGTTGGTTCTCTTGTATCTTGATATTTTACATTTGAGAAACCCGGTAAAGGTCTTTGTAGTATACCTCCTGTGACCGCTTCTTGAGTCTGGTTTAATTTATTTATAGCATTATTTGATATTATAAAGGTTCGTTTTCAAAATCAAATACATTAATGCGCACGCTCTTATTTAGATAGGTGGCCAACAAAATCATCCAAATTCTTGAATGAACTTCCCCCTTCTTTGATTGCATCGGCGGCAGCCTTGCTCAATTCCATGGCACGGACCCTTTTCTCCATCCACCTTTCATATGTAGTTGAGGCCAAAATCCGTGCTAAATCATCCGAACCAAGCACGGTTTCATCCCCCTCACATACCCTAATAGCTACATTTAACTGATCCACAAGCAAAGTAGCATTAGAAAATTGGTCTGCCCCCATAGGCCATGCCAACATTGGAACTCCAGCCATGATGCTCTCGAGGATCGAATTCCATCCACAATGAGTCAGAAACGCTGCCACAGCTTTATGTTTCAGTATCTTCACTTGCGGCGCCCACCCTTGGATCACAAGTCCCCTACCGGCCACTCGGTCCTCAAACCCGGGTGGTATCATGCCGTGGTCTCCTTGATTTGCATGCCCCTTCGTTGGGCCCTTCACAGCTAAAATAAATCTTACCTCACATTTCTCCAACCCTAGGGATAGTTCCTCCATCTGCTTATTGTTCAATACAGCCTGGCTCCCGAAACACACGTACACCACTGTATGATCATCGCACTTGTCCAGCCACGAGTTTATCTCCGTGGCCGACACCGAACTGGTGCGACCTCTCTCCGCAGGTCCAACTTCATCGGAGGGCAAAAGTGGCCCGACCGAAAATACCCTATCGTGGCCCAAATCTCTAGCATGATGATCCAAATAAACACTTTCCAATTCAATAAACGTGTTGAACACCATCCCGTGACTAGCCAGATTTGCCCGAAACAAATCTTTAATGAACTCCAAATCTGGGTCTCCCTCGACATAGCTTCTATAAATTGGTGACAGCTGCCACCATGGATAAAGTGGGGAATTGGGGATTTTGGTGAACTCCACCAAATCGTCGACGTTTTTCCTCTTAGGCATTTCACGCCATAAAGAGTGAACCACAGACATACCGAAAGCGCCAGAGGGGGAGAAACAATACCTGGCTATATCAAGCTCACGGGCGAGGTTGTTGGTCCACCCTAAGAACATGTCGGAAACGATAGCCACAGGCGGAGAGCCGTGGTTGCGGAACCAGTCGAGTATAGGATCGTAGAGTTGACCCAAAGCACACATCATAGTGCGGAAGCCTCCGGCGGGGAGATCGACGGTGTTTTCTACTCCGGGTGGGATTTGGGGGTGGAGAGGGAAAGGGAGAACAAGTGGGGTGATGGAGTTGGGGTGGGTGGAGAGGAGTGGAGTGAGCTGGTGGAGGTTCTTAGGAGTGACAAGTATTGTTATGGTGAGGCCGCGTATGGCGAGGTGGTGGGCGAAGTCTAGGAGGGGTATCATGTGCCCCTGCGCAGGATAAGGGAATACGAGGATGTGTACACCACCGGTTTCAGACATTGATGCTTTTGTTTGTCCGAAGATAGAGAGGATCTATATAAAAT
This sequence comes from Primulina huaijiensis, assembly GCF_012295235.1. Lineage (NCBI taxonomy): Eukaryota > Viridiplantae > Streptophyta > Magnoliopsida > Lamiales > Gesneriaceae > Primulina > Primulina huaijiensis. The sequence continues at coordinate 3,583,902 of NC_133310.1, read as the reverse complement.
GATGAACGGGCCCACATGCAATTGCACTTTCCCTATTTGAAACATTGAAAGCTGGAAATCTAATAATAATTGATTATTACTTAACAAAAGGAAGATATAATTTATTTGATATTTGTTCAATATTATTATTATTATTATTATTAAAATATTACTAATTCAAATTTTGATTGTTTAATAAATATATAATATTATCAGTATATCATTATTTGACAATTGATGTCAATCTTTTTGACTATGGTCGGATAACACACCTTTTAAATTTCAACGAAGACTATGTAATTGGGATAATTTTCTATATCCGTTTCGTTGAAATTTGGAATAATTTTGATTACAATTTTAATCGACAGTTACTTTTTACATATCAGAAAATACAGATGCGATGTAATCAAGAGAATCACATGTAATTATTATATAACCTAGTAAGTGAGACATACGTTGTACGTGTGATATGACGTGGGAAGATGAAATTTATAAGGAATTTGTGGAATTTAGATATTTATTTTAGATTTATTTGGGAAAACAAATTAAAGTTTGAATACAGAAAAATATGGTGTCCATTCTAAATTCTCAACATTAAAAAAAAAACCATTATTAATTCTTCTCCCGTTTAATTTTTTGTTTGTTTGAGTTTCTTAATTCTTCTATTATAATCATCAATTTTATTGTCATCTTTGATCTTTATGGTCTCTTTTTAGGGAGATGCTTTTCTTTGATTCTCTGTCCATGGTTTTGTCGTTTTCTTTGTACTTATTCTTCTTTCTCCTATCAATAGTTTGAATTTTCTTTGATGCTCTGAGTTTTTTGTTCTTTATAATTTCGGACGTTTCTATTTAGTTATTGTCAGGGAGAATTTACATTCAGTCCCTTTTGACCATACTTCTTTATTCCTACTCTCCACTTCCTAAAATACCCTTCAACCCTATTTTAAATTAAATGATTTTCTTTTCAAATTTAAAGGCCTATCATACTTCCGTAAAATAAATTAAATATTTTACCTTTTTGACAAGAATGCCACCGGGTTATATCCACCGTATTTTACGAACTGCTCCTCACAGTCCAACCACACGATCACAACCGATGGTTACAGACGCAGATTCCTTCAGCAGCACTTAGCACAACCCTAATTCGTTTCCTACCTTATGGTGTACAATAAAAGATAAAATTTTGAAAAGAATACATGAGAGGGGCTAGAGCAAAAATCTCTTTATTCAAACACAAACATTTATTATTACATTGAAACCTCTTGTAGAGGAGGAGAAACTTGTTTAGCTACTTATAGTAGCCGAACTTGCAAAACACATAAAATAGAAAAAGAAATATTACAATCGCTTTTGAAAGAAATGAGGAAAATGTTCGATGATCTTCACTTCTTTCTTCCTGCCTTATTTATTGAAGGCTTCTTCGGATTTGAAACTCGGACTTCAAATCTTGATAAACCTTTACAGTTTTCACATGGATCATGTAGTGGTTGAGTGGTCCCTCCATTATCTTGAACTGTCTTTTTCTAGATTATCAATCTAGAAATCAACTTCTCATCTTCTTTTATTTCTCCACACTACCAGTAGAGATGAGTTTGTAAGATGTCTGCTGAAATCTCGTCTCCTTTTTCTTTGTAATGTTTAATTATCCATTTGAGAGCTTCCAGCTGTTTCCTGTTATACTTGAGTCTTCGTTTCAAAATTTTTAGATATGTATAATACATCTTTGAGTTTTGTTCTGGTTTGATTTACTGGTTCCCTTCTATCTTTATTTATATATGAAAATTTCGGGACCAGTTGTCCTGCTTTTATTCATTGGATTCTTTTATTCTTTAAAGACATAGTATTCAATGCTCTTTTGTCATCTACCACTGATTATTGGTGGTCCTTGTCTTACCACTCACATGGTGGTCATTCTTTTCTTAGTGGGTTTGGTCACATATCTCTTTTAATTTTGTCGAAGAATCTTTGGCTTTTTGTTTCCTCGAGAAAAATGTGATTGTGGTCCTTCCCCACTTGTCCTTGTCTCGATAAAAAGTTTCCGATCAGATATCGGTTTGAAACATTTACCGAACTCCGGTTCTTTCTGATTCTGGCATTCAGGACAGATGTTTTCTGACCATCTTCCTATATGTGCCATATTACAGAATTTTCGGCGAGTCTCTTTACTGGACGGCAGCTTGCTGTTCCATAGAAGATTTCTTTTCTTCTCGAATAAATCTTCTGCAAAACATGTTGTTTTTCATGTCATAGTGTTTTACAGGAATGATCCATTTAAAGAATTTTGGTAAAACTTAAATGGAAACTTGACTTTGTCCATCTCCGTGAGACAGACCCAGATACCCCATGCTCTCCTGGTAGATATGTCATCTTCATTGAATGAAGATACTAAGGGGGTTTCATTTGTAGGAGGATCCTTTATAAATTTTTGAGAATTCATGTTTGGCCTCCTTAGCTTGATGAAATGAAAGGCTTCGTGTGAGCCTTTCCCTGCTGGTTCTGGTGCTGCACTGAAAAAATACAGCTCCAAAATATCTCCTCTGGACAAATGATCATTGTTTGTCCAAGTTTCATGTACCTCTTCCTGTATCCATTTTGGTAGTGCTGATATATCCGGGAAGCTGGGTGAAGTAGTATAAACTGAGGCAAGAGCCCTAAATTCATACCAGGCTTTGACCTCTTTTGGATATGAATTTTGTTTCATTCATACCCTAGGATATTTTCCTGCAACATCAACTCGAAACATGGTTGGGTTGATGCCAATTCTTGTGTTTAATTTCTCCCAATTCTGTTGGTAAATCTGAAATGGAGAAATTGTAGTTTTATTAGTACCAACCTTAGTTTTGCCTTTGTCAGTACGAGGCCTAAGGTTGATCTCTCTCTCTTCAATCCCCGAGGTGAATGGTTGACTTGAGGACTCGAGATAAGAATCTGAAGTCTCAATTTTTGTTTCAGCTGACTCATCTGGAGATGATCCCGACTTAACACTTGTGCTAGGGGTACTTGAATCCCATGCTACAGGTATAGAGTTATGTACTCGAAAACTCTCCATTTGGAAAACCAATGGTTTCTCAATGCCTTGGATGATAGGTCTTTGCATTACAGACCATAACTGAGTATATGCATGTAAACATCCTGTGATTCGATCAAAGACAATTCTCTTATCAGCTTGTTGAAACCTTCCCGCAACTTCTGCATTCAGTGCTAACTTGTTAAACTCGGTTTGAAGCATTTCAAAGTGTTCCCTCAAATATCTCTGCATCTTGATAATAGCATCAATGTCAATGTTGTCCATCTCTTGTTAAAAAATCTGCAAGAATATTTTCATGAGATTTAATTATCATAATATCAAAAATGTAATTCTGACATAATGCTTGCCATCTTAATAATCTGGCCTTCTCAGGTTTAGATTCTATTCTATTTCTTAAGAAAGCTTTCACTTGTGTGTTATCAACTTTCAAGGTGAATTTCTTTGCAAGTAAAAATAATGGTCATTTTTCAAAAGCCCTTTTTACTGCATAAAATTCCTTCTCGTTGATATGCCATCTTATTGCTTCTGCATCTGAGAATAAACCACTACAATACCTGCATGGTTGTTCTCCATCTGGTGTGAGCTTGGTAAGAACTGCTGCCCACCAATGATCACTGGCATCTGTGTATAATATCAGATCATCCTCATATTGAGAAATTGCCATTTTTGGAAGATTCTTACAAATCTCCTTTAATTGAACTAATCCCTTTGTGTGTTCGTCTGTCCATATAAATCTAGCATCTTTCTTCAATAATGGACTAAACACTTTCCTGTGTTTTGCTAGGTTTTTAATAAACATCCCAGCAAAATTAACAACTCCTAAAAAACTTTGAAGTTGCTTCTTGTCTTTGAGACTTTCTGGAAAATTCTGCACTTTTTTCACTATGTGTTCTTGCAGAATAATTCCTGACTCATCGATTTCAATTCCGAGGAATTCAATTTTTCTTGTTGCAATGACTGCTTTCTTTTCAGATAAAACCAGTCCTTCTTTTTTACAAACATTGGAGAAAATCTCCAAATGCTTAACCTGTAGTAGCTCAATTGGTACCAGGACTCTTGATATCAATGTACTTATCCTATAGGTCATGGGATCGAGTCCTGGGGAGGCGAAAGAAACCCCTTGGTAGGGAGGGGGAGATCCTATGAGTAACCCGAACGACGCCTATGGAAAGCCCGTGAGGGAAAAGGCCCCTTGAGGGAGCCCAAGATTGGGATAGCCTTGGGTCGATCGGGGCAGTGGGCCGTATGGGCGGTCCACTGGACCTGTAGATCCTATTAAAACATCGTCAATATAAACAAACATAAATTTAAAATAATTTTTAAAAAGATTATCCATTTTTCTTTGAAATATCTGAGGTGAATTAGCCAATCCTATTGTTAATACTTCCCAAATATAATGTCCTTGTGGTGTAGAGAAAGCTGTGAATTTCTTGCTTTCTTCTTGCATCCTAATCTGGTAAAATCCAGACTTATAGTCGAACTTAGTAAATATCTTGGCATTGCGTGTGCAACTTATTAGATGTTCTCTACTAGGTATAAAATACCCATCAAACTCCAGAATCTTATTAATTTTTTGATAATTAATAACTAATCTGGGTTTTTCTCGTTTTATCTCACCATGATTTCTTACCAGAAAACATGGACTACTTTATGGTGACATTCCTGCTTTAATTAAATCAAGGTCTAAATGTTCCTTGATTATAATCTGCATATTTCTTTGATCAATGATATTAATTGGGATAGGCTTGCAACGGACAAATTCATACTCTTTGCCTTCTTTAATTTTAAGGCAAGCTTTGAGTTGATTTCTGTCCCACCATGCCAAAGGATCTTCATTGTAATTCTCTTTGATCCTTTTCTTGACATCTTCTAAAGATACCTTAGATTCAAACTCTACTTCATTCTTTTGTAGAGATATCTTAAGGCATTCTATTTCTTCTGGTTGGAGATGTTTATCTGCTCTTAACTGGAGCATTGTTTCTCCGAACCGTCTGGAATATTTCATTTTTGGGTTCAGAAGTTGTCCTGAATCACCACGCTTGCTGCGAAACTGGATTGGCAATTTTCTATAAAATGCCTCTCGTAGTCTTTGGACTATAATTTTGTGGTTACAAGGAGTTGTAAACACTAATCTTCTAGTCTCATTTTCTTGAGTATAGGACTTGAACATTTGTAGGAAATTGTTTCCTAACAAAATATCAGCTCTTGTATCATGAAAATAAATTGGTGGTGTTTTCACCTTGTACCAAGGTGTTTGACCCACACCGCCAATCAAGATTTCAGTCATCTTAATCCCTTTACATAAGATTAAGATTCTTCTGGAAAAATCTCTTTCAGCAATCTTGGGTAGTTCTTCTTCCATATTATTTGGAAAAACTCCGCGTTTTGTTGTACAAATGTCAGCACCTGAATCAATATAAGCAGCAAAATATTCTGCCTTATATTGTTCATATAACATTCCTACTGGAATGTATATCGAGAATGGACTTGTGGTCATTGAATTTTCCACATTTTATCATTTGCCAGAAACTCGATTCCATACTCTAGACGTTTCCACGTTTTATGTTACTCGAGAAACTCTAGTCCAAGAACCAATTGATCTGGTTCTTTCCCTGGAATCCCTGTGATATGAACTTCCAATTCTCCAACTTGGATCATTCCTTGGTAAGTTCATATCATAGGTTGTTCTAAATAGTAGATGCTATTACAAGGAAATTGATTCCTTTGTTTCGTAATATCAAATACTATTTCGACTTCCTTCCACCCTTCTGGGCATCTAAGCTTTCCTGTTGTTGAAAAACTTTTTAGCTCCTGTTGGATTTTTTGGACATGATTTTTTCCCCATCTATAACTTGTAATGCTATCTCCTTGAAAAGATAGTCTTCTTGATTTCAATCTAAGACTTTGATTCCTTTGTAGAATCGGTTTGTCTTGTATTTGGATGTCTATTTCATGTACTACCGGAAACTCAATTCGTTCTGGATAAATTGCCTGAGCAACTTTTCCGAATATTTCTGGTATCTCTATAATCTCATTTCTAATAAACAACTCTGAATGGTGTGTATTAGATAGAGCATATGAGATTTGATAGGTAATAGAATATGGTCTATTACCTTCCTTCATCAGCCTTTTGTCCTTGAAATTTTGATGTAATGTCAAGGCTCGACTGANCAGCCTTTTTTCCTTGAAATTTTGATGTAATGTCAAGGCTCGACTGGAATCGCGATCTGCCAGATTGTAGGCTATCCTTGGATAGATTACTCCTACTATCTTTCCTGCACAGAAATTTCCCGATATAGTTCCCAGTACTGAAAGGTTCTCCATTCTTTTATCGCATATAGCAATATCAATGGGTGAATCTATACCTTCTTTGAAAGTAGCTTTTATCATAATCTGGATTGCTCCAATATGAATCCAAGACATAGTCCATACTACTTCTATCTTGAGCTTTTGTAATTCCTCCTTAATTTTTTCAGAAGAAATTAATTGCATCTCCATTCTATTTCCAGTAAGTTCCATTGAGAATGTCATTTCCCTTCTAGAGACTTTACAAATTAGATGATGCTTTCTGGTTCTTAGGCCAAGATTTCATAAGAACTTTTCTACATATCCTGCAGAGAATCCTTGATATCTCTGTAGACTAAGGTTTTCTTTCATAATCCTTTGGACCATGTTATGAGATATTGTTGTCTGGCTAAATAATCCAGACAAATCCTCCTGTGTTTCGTGTCGAAACACCTCGTTTTCAGTCAGATTCCGATTCAGTTCCATCGGATTCTCCCTGACTTAGGACTTCTTCTTCTTCATATATACTCTCATCTGAGGCAATGTCCTCAAATTGGTATGCCTGAATAAGATCTTGGTAATACACTGCTTCTTCAATATCCGGAGTTGGATCGAATCGTTTAATACCTCTTTTTTCATTTTCTGGCCAATTGGTCGAAATATGACCTCTTGCTCCACATGTCAAGCAATTACAATCTTTGAAACTTTCATTAGCTCGAGTATGAGCTCTTCTGAAAGTTTTCTTCGTAGGTGTTCTTCCTATGCTTCGAGATATACTCGATGCCTGAGAAGATGTCCTACTTCTCAATTGTCCACTTCTTTGTCCAGATTTGTTAGATCTGGCTTTCTGTCTGGACCATACTGTTCTTCGTTTCCAAGAACTTCTTCCCCCATTAGCATAAGGATGAGTCCTGAAACTTTTCCTTCTATGCTTCTGTGGTTTACTTCCAATAATTGTTGGAAGATCATTTTCTTTACAACACAGAGGAGTTCGTTTGTTTATACTCCTTAAGCGTTTGTAATTCTTTTGTAATGCTGCCATATGACACCATTCCGCCAATTTTCCTTTAAGGAAAGAGGATCTTCGTGCCAATGTATCTGGATTTCCAGGTACATATTCCCTTATGAGCATTTCTCTCCAGGGACTTGGAATTTTGGCGAAGAATAGGTGCATGGCTATATCTTCTTCGACTATTGAAATTCATCTAAATTTAGTGAATAACATAATATATTCATCCACCAAACATATGTCATGTAATTCAAGACTATACAGAGCTTGAGTATATTTCTTCCTCTTCTTTGTGTCTTGACTATTAAAATAGTTTACCCCTATAAATTGTGCTTTAAATATTGTAGCCATTCTTCCGGCTATCTCACTTAGAGATTCTCCGGCTAGGACTGACTCTTTGGTTTCCACCGAAGTCATGTCCCAAGCAATTTTTACTGATCCCATAAGACTCATTTCTAGGAGTTTAATGAATCCTTCTCTATTGAGATCAAGTGTCCCTGCTGCAATTCTCATAGCAGATGTCCAGTCATCTATGAGATCTTTCCTGTTTTTGAAATCTAATACATCAAGGTTAAGTATAACCCCGTAAGGATGTATAGGATCTAAAATAGTTTTTCCATAGGGTGTTTGGTGCAAAGGAATTTGATTTCTCCTTGACCTTGTTCCCGCAGGGTGTGATCCTCCACCAGTATGGAAATCGGATTGATATTCTCTCATATTTACATTCTGAGATCCCACACTTTTCCTTGGTGGTTCTTGAGAAGATGACCAAGTTATGGCAGGTGTTTCACCTCCTGCTGTATTCATCTTCAGATCTACAACTTTAAGATTTACGAAAGATTCCGCAAGTTCTTGTAGATCCTCCAGACCAATCCGTTCTAAAGTCGTCATCAGATTAATTTCTTTTCTGAGACAGTCTTAATTAAATTGATCATCTTTTCTTCTTATGTCAATGGTTTTGACACCACTTTGGCTTTCCCTTGTTGATGTAATAAAGGTTCAGTACCAAATGATGTAACAAAGGTTCAGTCAATGGTTTTGACACCACTCTGGCTTTCTCCTGAATTTCTTTTACTAGAACTAGGTTGTTGTTCTAGTTTTTGAATTCTTGTTTGAATGTCCTTTAATATTCCAAAAATTTCTTCCTGGTTTTCAAGGATTTTTTCTACTCTTTGCGGTACAAAATATAGCATGTTGCCATAATTTTTTACTGTCTTTTGAATTTCTCTAAGATCTAAAGAGAGCTCAGAGGAATCTGGTACTATTTCTATAAACTTATTTGATTGAATCATAAGTTTACCTGAGGGTGCTGAGGATTCCCTTTCTGCTCTGGATATCTAACAATAGTTAGATGTTCTTGTGTATATTCCAAAATATTGGAATAATCCTTGTAAATTATTTTTCCCGAACATAAGTTCGGATTCATAATTTTTTCGAAATTTTCCTCCTCATACATTTCGTTTCTTTATAATAATAAATTTTGTGTTTAAAATAAATTAACCTTTGGCTCTGATACCATTTGTGAAGCGCGGGGATCAATTAAAATAAATCAAAGATTAAGGGTATTTTTGTCATATAGAATTCAAACTTCTCTCTCGAGGGAGCTAGGAAAAAGATTCCTTTGATCTGGGTACTGAACACTAATTTACCCTTAGTTATTCTGGTTTCTTGAAACTATTCCCAATTATTGTTAGTGTTGCATTCTTGTATGAGACATATTTGTATGATTTGAAAAGAAATTTGTGATATTCTTTGCTTGGGTGATAAAATATGTTTATTTGCACTAGAGTTGTAACGCTCGAAAAATCAGTGCATGTAAACCGCATGCATGCAAATGATTTAAATTGTATATTTACTTATCTTAATTGATTTTAAATACTTAAATGATATATTTTACATGATTAAATGTTTAAAATACATGATTTAATGAAATTGAAAGATTTCACCCGAATGTTTGATAATAGGCTGGGGAAAGGAGATCAGGATCGACCAAAATAAAATAAATATTTCTCAATAAATATTTTCAATTCTTATTAATATGATTAAATATGATTAAATTTTTCTAAAAATGGTAGGGTTCAAATAATTTTACGAGACGAGCTCGATTTTATCCGGGAAGTCGTTTTGGGCAAACGAGAAGTTTTAAAAGATCAAAACTATTATTTTTGAAAACTAATTTTTATAAATTTTAAATTTTCAATTAAATAGGTATTATAAGGCCCAATTTACCTATGTTGAGTAGGCCCAATAATTGCTCATAAACTCAAAGTCCTAAAACCTAAGCTCGTTAACATGCAAATTAAAATTTATAAATACGAACCTAGGGTCTTTTGAGACCCCAAACCAGCCAAAATTTTCACACACCACACATACTCAAATTCAAAAATTCCTTGGGAAGAAAACTAGGAGTTTTCATCGCCTGTTCGTTCTTCTTTCGCATCCCACGTCGACGATCATATTTTCGAGCGTTCTAAAACGCAAAGGCATGTTTCTAAATTCTTTGACGCATCATTCAAACTATATAATACATGTTTTGATTGTTTTTGCATGAAAAATGTTTAACACGGTTGGTTTAAAGATCGAATAAATATTTTCAAAAGTTGGATGATTTTACGCTTGTTTGAAAAACGTTATGATTCCTAAAGACACGCTGCCCATATGAGATGTTTAAAGGCTAGGAAAGAGTCGTTTAGGGACAACACGAGGGCTAGAGTCGAGCTTGGTAAAGGAGGGTCGAACCTCCTTGAGAGACAAGGCTCGGCCATGGAGGAGTTCGAGTGAGGGACTGCGTGTAAAGGCTAGGGCTGGTCAGGGCTGGCTCATCAGGGTCTTGTGTAGTCGTGGAAGGGTTCATGGAGGGCTGGACCAGGCTGCTGCAAGAGATGGGAGAGTCCACAAACCATAGGACTGTCCATATGTGCGCGCACGGCAAGGTCCAGGAGAGGGGAGGCTCGCAGCTGGTCTAGGGGTCTAGGCTGATCCAGTAGGGTCTAGGGAAGATTGGGTCGGTGTCGGGACATGGCCGGGTGCAGCCAGGGTTCATGATGGCTCGCGTAAGGTTGGGGCCGCGACTTGGAAAAGAGAAGAGAGGGCTTGCAGGTTTGGCTTAGAACTTGGGCTAGCTCGGTGCTGGGCAGGAGGGGTTCAGGTAGAGTCTAGGAGGGTGGTCCGGTGGTGGCTTGATATTTTAGGATGCAAATGGCTCTAGGGAGGCAAAGGGTTTGGATTTGGTGATGGCTGGGCTAGGGGCTAGGTGTGCTGGTCCAGGTTTGTTCATGGTGGTCTAGGAAGGGCTGGACGTGGTGTGGTCTTAGGTGGCTCGAGGATGGTTCGAAGGTTTTGGGAATAAAACGTGACCTAGAAATATTAGGGTTCAAAATTGGTTAGGAAAAGAAAAGAGTTCGAACCATGGTCCACGGGGGTCGGTTCATGGTTCACGAGGGTATTTTAGGAATGAAAAGTCGAGGTTCAAAATTTTTGAAGAAAATATTAAAGTTAGAATTAATTCGAGAATTAAATGCTTCATGAATTAGTAAATAAAAAATTAAATAGAAAGCCTCGAATTTAAGCTAAATAAAAATATAAAAACTTAAATTTAATTGTAAATAATTATTTGAGATGGTCTAAATTCAATAAAAGTAAGAAAAGTAAAAACCGAGAAATTTTACGTCCAGGGGCAAAATGGTAATTTTACACCTGAGTGGTACGAAAAGGGTTGTCAGCGTCCCGAAGGATCATTACGCATGCTAAATAATATTTTAAAATGTTTATGATGAAAATATGGGATTTTATGATTTATGGTAAATCTGTGAATTTTTTTACGGTTAAAATGTTATTTTTCAAATTTGAAAATGATACGATATTTTATGACAAAAATCAAAAAGGAAAAATATTTGGAAGGATGTGAATTGATTGTGACATAAATGATATTATATATGATTTTTGGGAGTAGGGAAAAGGCCCCAGAGAAAGTCCGTTTATGGGAAAAAGCTAGAGGGAGCCTGACGATCGTATTTCTATTTTTACGTCGGTGCGTAATGCCCGTCCCCATGAGCAATGGTGAGCTAAGACTGATCAGTCGACCAGAGGATAAAGGCTAGTCACTTTTAAGGATCAAACTTCACCTAAAATGATAAATGATTGACAACTTTACGATTTATGATTTATTTATGATAAAAATATTATTTTAAATAAAAATATGATTTTAATGCATGTGCTTGTATATGTATTGTGTGTTACTCCTGTTTAGAATGTACTGGGTCATTAGACTCACTAGATTTGAGTGCTGCACGTGATGATGTTATTGAGGGAGGCGCTAACGCTTAAGTTGATCGAGGTAGACAGTACACTCACGAGGGACATTTAAAGATTTCGTTAAGGATTTTATTAGAGATTTTATGCTTTGTTTTGAAGTTATTTTTGATTATGTTAAAGGTTGAGGTTGCATTTTTGTTAAATGACTATTTATGGATTTTTATGCATTTGAGATTTTAAATGTTAATTTATTTTGAATGGGAATGTTAAGTTATTTTAATTAGTAATTTTCGATTCTATGCTTTAAAAAAAATTTAGTAGAATTTTATAATTAAAAAGTGTGTTTCAAGAGTACTCAGTTGTTACAATGTAAAATATGTAATCATTAGAAATACTATAGGATAAATATACAAATATTGGAATGAAATCACCTCAGTATGTATGTCTTCTCAACAGAACAACCAATAAATGTAATTGCAACCTCTTCGAACAATGTCACTCTGATAGTTTCATTTTGATCTTGGATTGTTATTATTATTCGGTACCTGAAAAACCCATATTTTTAGCAAAACCCTAGATTTGCATGCAGTGAAGTTACGTCGTTCGGATTTCTAGACCTTATATATACAAAATAATTAAATATTTTTCATTAAGAATCTATAATTTAGTATAGTTGAGTACCTTATGACGAATTTTACATTAATCTTTACACAATTTTTGCAATTAAATCCACCAGTTGTTTTGGTAACATTTTTAACAGTTACCACAACCACGATGACCATTTATTTTCAATTTCTTTGATGCCTCATTTGATATAGTAATACTTGTTCTATATGTAATGTTATAAGATTGTGAACACTTCATATTATTTTAAAGTCGTATAAAAACATATAGTTAATTTTAATTAATGGTAGCTGTTTTTGTAGCAAAATTGAAATATGTGAACCTTAACCCCATCATTACTTGTTGCAAAGTTTTCATTTCATTTTTCAATTGTTGTAGACTTAGATGTCCATGTGTAACAAACTTGTTAGAAATGCATATCACAATGAGACAATTCAATTATATGAATGTGGCATGATATTCAAAATCATGGGTACTAATATAGATAATTATATATTGAAGTTTTTATTTGAAAGAGAAGTAATTTTTGTCTTATTTGAACGATGTAAAAACTATAAGGCAAAAACTTGTGTGAGACGGTCTCACGAGTCGTATTTTGTGATACGAATATCTTATTTGGGTCATCCATGAAAAATTATTATCTTTTATTGTGAATATCGGTTGGGTTGACCAATCTCACAGATAAAGATTCGTGAAACCGTATCACAAAAGACTTACTCAAACTATAATTATTATGCATCTTTTATTTATAAAATTTTCTTTTCTCAACTAAATTTTAAATTTTTTACGAGTTTTGGTTTTAAAAGATTTATTTTTAAATAAAATGTTTTATAACATTATGTAATTATATTAATATTTTTATATAATTAATTCTTTTTCATTTAATTAACTTTAAAATCTCGACAAATAAATTATAAATTTTTGCTCTATATATTTTTAAATAAAATTATTTTTGAGTTACTTATAAAAAATATTATAACATTAATCATAATATAATTAACTAATTTTACATACATAATTATTTTATGAATATTATTACACATTTCATTTGAATATTGCAAAAAAATATAATTATTCCGTAATTATTAGATCAAAATGACATCAACTTGGTAGTAAAAAATCCTAACTTCATGATTGCTCTATATCCTTCACCTAACAGCTAATTACACTTTCTTGGATTTTTTTGAATAATCTGAATGTCATTCCAAACCCAAAATTTTTTGGATTTCTCGTCCCAAAAAGACTTGATTAAATATGAAAAGTGAAGTTTCTCAACAAAAAAGAAAAAGATTATTTTATAGAGAAGTAAGTGTATGATTGGATTATTGGAGAGGTTGACAGTCCCTTCAAACCAGTTGTCTGCTGCATGTAGCGACGCAGTGTAATCTCCAAATGAGAGCCATTCATCAAAAGAAACGAATGCCCTCCCTCCCATCCAAGAATACTGAGCAGACACATCTCCCTATCCAAGGGGCCGTATTAAGTCAAACCGATACCCCATCCAACCAATACCGATACCCCATCCAACCAATCCGCCATTGACAACAATTCCTTCTACTTATCAACTTCCATACAAGACCAAAGTCGGCGTCTTCGTCATCATGTGGAAAAGAAGAACCCCACCTTGTGGTGCTGTCTTGCTGTGCTTCGCCCGCCTCTCGCCCCTCATTATATTAATTGATAAATGCATTAGTTATTAAGTCTTTATAACTGTACGCTGCCTAGAGTCTTAACTATGTTCGATCAACTTGAAACGAAAATTTAAAAATAGGTTATGCTGTAAGTATAAATAATGTTAAAATTCAGTTAGTAAGTAATAAATATAATAAATAGGACATAAAACACAAGAAACAATAAATTACATAAAAAAACAAGTCAATAAATATTTGAAATAATTACATAAATAATAATCGTATAACTATTTTAGAAGAAAAAATATATATCAAATTTATGTAATCCAATTTTCGGATAATTTTTTTGGAAATCAACAATATAGCTAGCTCATTTAGTCTATTTTGTGACATTATTGATCGAAGATATGTATTTATTAACTTTAACTTCGATAAGCTTCTTTTTGCTTATATAACAGTTACTAGGATAGTTAACAAAATCTTATAGACAATATAAATATTTGATAATAAATCGTTCAGTTTTGCAAAACACAGTAACATCTTAAAAAATTGTTGAAGTTATATACAAAACTTTATCAAGCTTATTAAAGACTAACTCGTTAACTTCTCCAAACTCAACAAATGTCCCAAAGTCTTCTGATATTGTTTAAATTATTCAAACCGAACTTGAAAAAAATAATCGAGTTTGATCAGTTATAAACAAAAAAAATATTAAAATTACAAATCTTTTTATTTAATATTGGTAAAAAAAAATTATTTCAATAGATCGTCAACTCAAAATATATATGTTGGACTCTTTCACAGACCGGGCCTTGGAGCGATGGCTTTTTTTGTCTCATAAAAGGTCCGACCCTATGTACGCGGAGGCGAAGACATTTTATTTGATCCGACTAGTTTTGTCATTCATTTTTCCAACTACATGGAGTATTCCCAGTCTCAGAGATGAAAAATTTTGAAAAGAGTCGTCGGTTTCTTGATAAAGGGTTGATCTTGGAATTCATCAAGTAATTCCTAACCCTTTCCGGTGCTAGCTTCTGCTGCTTCACATGGTTAATGGTAAGGGCTTAGGCGGTGGTGGTCTCTTTCCAGAAATGGATCTTCGTTTTCGTTTTCAGATCTGACCATTTGCGAAGAAAATTGAGAAGCATAAAACAACTGCCTAAAATATGTGCTTGTTTTCCTCTGGGTTGATTTCTCTGAGTGTACTGTGATTAAGCAGACGGAAAACGAGGTAACTTAGAGTTGACAGAAGAGAGTGAGCACACGCAGGCATTTGTACAAAGAGTGTACCTTTGTCTAGACGTGTGCTCACTCCTCTTTATGTCAGCTATGTACTAGTTATCTTCCTTCTGTGAATACGTATCTTTGGTCCATTCAACCACACCACTATTCGATCTCTCTCAAGTAGAAAAGGCCCATAAAATGTAAGAAACGACGATTCCAGTGATCAAAGCTCGTCTGTTCTGTCACGACTAAACAAAAACCACGCACGCCATTCTTTACCATTGCACTATCTTTAGCTCACTAGTGTTCATATATGAATCACACACACTATCTGTTTGATTTTCTTGTTCTTGGCGGGGCGGAGGACAGGTGTATTATTCTCAGATCTGGTTATTACAAGATGAGCATACCCACTTCTAATCTAGGTTTTGGAGTGTTAATTTCTTGATGTGATATTATAATGCGTGAAAAAAGTAATCTTTTCGAGTCTTATCCAATAGTACTACTTTATGGATATATATTCTATGCTATTATTTTATTTTACTTAAAAAACAAATGCATTACTGGGATTCGTTTGTTTATTGTGATGTAAGTCTGAAGCGTGACTTTTGATGTTGCTCCTGGAGAGGACGATGTTGGTTTAAGAAGGTACGAACTGTTACTGATGTAATAATTTTTACTGAAAATCGTATATTTCCTCTAGGACTAATACCGTATTGTACGATTAAAATGTAGTTAAGATCTGCAGTACTGCAACTACCAAGAAACAGTGTTTTGCTATTTTTTTTTTGTTAATTTGTAATTATGCATATTTTCGGGTTTGCCCAATCTCTGGCAGAAATAATTCTCATTACACTGCAATATTTGACGTGCCATTTTGGTTTTTATTTCTTGCTTGGATTTGGTTTTGGTAATTAACTTGTATGTTTTATTGAGAGCAAGGAGTCGATTTTTTTTTAATACTAAATCAAGTATGGAAGCAATTCAATTATGGGAAGATTTTTGTTTCCATCAATGGGCAGATACGAACAAATCCACATATAGAATAATGGGTACGAACAATTAAAAGAAAATCTTAGGACTTCTCCTGATTATTTTCTCAACTATTTAAGAATTTCACTACGTTTACTTCTTCATGATCAGCAGTTATCATTACTTGTGTTTCTTCATCAGCCTTTAATTTACTGAAACCTGATTTCCCAGGTACTTCTTACAACCTTTAATTTCTTTTCGTGGTCGATTCCATAACTCTTTTATGTTCATATTGTTATTTTGTGTTATATTTTGTTCAAGTGATGTTGTTATATTTAGACCTATTTATTCATCCAAGTTTGTATCATGGTCCTTATTCAATCTCTTTGTGGGGTTAGTGGAAAAAATCTTGGTACCTCACAAATTAAATAAGAGAATATATAAACTTATGTTTTCTTGTTACAAGTTCAGATACTAAATGTATTTTAATGAACTCTCTATTGGATTGGATGGATGATCATGTTTAATGATTTTGATGGTGAATTATACGTATACTTACGAATTTGTTTGTCCCAAAAGATAATAGCATTATTTTGGAACTTATTAGTCAAAGGGAGTATTAGTTCTACTGTTATAGTAGAAGTAATTACACATAATTTGTTGTTTGTTTCTGACATCGTTTTCGCGTCATATCAGCAATATTAGATATCACACTAAGCAGAACAATGAAAGGACTAAAAGTATAAAACAAGCATAGTTATTGCAATAGAATCTAATTTTGACAAATCAGACAATCTACAGAACAAAATTTGCTGTTATGATAATATTTGCATGTCGTTTAAAACTATTGTATATGCATCCTTCTTCAATAAATCAGTATGTAGGAAAATAAACTTGTATTTAAGTTGATTGATGGACGACACATATCGAAACTTAAAGGCAGAAACAATAGTTTTAATCTAGTGTTTTAAATGGCGATCGAGGCGGCCGCCTAGGCACCGCCTAAGCGGTAGGCGGCCCTCGACCACACCGCCTATGCATGAGACAGGTGTTTTAGGCGGCCCAAGCTATACAGCGTTGAGGAGACGGGTCAAGGCCGCGAGCAGGCGGGCGGTCAAGATTTTTAAGTTGTAGTCAACAATTTTAAAAACTTAGTCAACAATTTTAAAAATATTATCAACAATTTTAAAAACTTAGTCAACAATTTTAAAAAGAGAAATGGGTGAAGATTTGCTTGTATCCTCTCAAGCTAGTAAAGCTAAAGGTTGGCTTGTTGATGATGGTGATGAAGATGAGGTCGAGCCGGGTTCAGGACTTACTTGGAGAATGGTAGCGGAGGCCTTGGCAGCGGATGAAGTGCTACATCCAAAGAGGAGTGCAAGGAACATCCCCATTAGAGAACTTGACGAAGATTTACATACATCGGAGGAGGAGAATGAAAAAGATGTTGATTTTGAGTTCGATGATGAGAGGATCATGGATGTAGTAGATGGTGCATATGTAGATGATTTGGAAGATTAGTTATGTTTAGTCTCCTACTTGTTCTAACGATGGATAATTGATTGAAACTTTGAAATTTAAGCTTAGTTTTTTGTAAAAGTAATTATATTATTTTGTTAGCATAATAACATTAATATGATGATGAATATTTATTAATTGCACATTATCTAGATGATATTATATTGTATGAAGCTTTTTTGTGCTTAAACATTATTTAATTGTACATTTTACATAAAAAAAAATGATGACTATTTGTAATTATATTGCATGATTATCTATAAAAAAAATTACTTAAAAAAATTCAACCGCCTAGGCAGCGGAGGCGGTAGGCTGCCGGTCAACGACGT
Source organism: Primulina huaijiensis (assembly GCF_012295235.1). Lineage (NCBI taxonomy): Eukaryota > Viridiplantae > Streptophyta > Magnoliopsida > Lamiales > Gesneriaceae > Primulina > Primulina huaijiensis. The sequence continues at coordinate 3,566,047 of NC_133310.1, read as the reverse complement.
CCCGCCACCGTCTCCCGCCATTTACAATCTTGTTTTAATCTCAAATCTTATGAGAGTACTTTCTCAGTCTTTAATATGTTATATGAACACGAAATGAAGCGATTAAGGATTAAACATTAATGATCTTCGATGATGAACATATAGATTTTTTGAATGGTAATGCAAAATGATTACTCCTACAATTATTGCATGTATCATAATATATACTGAACTATGATTTTTCAATTACTGTTGTAGGTACACAAATTTGCCGATATAAGTTTGTTGTTCAATTTGTTTTACGAAGCTTTGTTTCCTTGTACATATGGACAGATAATTTGTATCGGATCTAAACCTTGTAGTTGCACTTGAAAAAATTAAAATCCTGGTCACTGTTGTGTATATATTGTCGATAGAGCAGGTATGTCCTCAATATTTCACATAGTTATCTCAATTTTTTGGTTTTGAACTTGAAATCTTTTTTCAAGGTGTTGGCTCTTTAGAAGTCTCTTTTAGCAGAATTCTTTCGTGTTGTGCTATTAATGGTGCCTAAATATTCTATCTTAATTATGCCGATCACGGTTTCTTTGGTTTTTCTCTTGTGAATTTGCAGGATTTAAGGTATGGAAGAACCAGGTGTTGTTTCAGGTATTGCAACTACCACTCAGTCCGAAGAAGTCTTCCCATCCAACACCAGCAACAAACAGATTCCTTTCAAGAATCTTGAACGTAATGTTTCTGCCTCCACTTCAAGATTCAAAGGCGTCGTGAGCCAACAAAATGGACACTGGGGAACCCAAATATACGCCAATCATGCGCGTATTTGGCTTGGGACGTTTAAATCCGAGCAAGAAGCTGCAATGGCGTATGACAGTGCAGCTATCAAGCTTCGCAATGGAGACTCGTACAGAAACTTCCCTTGGACTGATATAACCATCCACGAGCCAAGTTTCCAGAGCCAATTTAATACAGAATCAGTCCTAGGCATGATCAAAGATGGCTCCTATCCTGCCAAATTTTCTGAATATTTAAGGGCTCAAGCCCAATGCGGTAACAATAATCAAGCTATATTGAACGGTGTCACCGGGGTTAAAGTAAGGCAACTTTTCAAAAAGGAGCTCACTCCCAGCGATGTAAGTAAGCTTAACCGACTTGTCATCCCCAAAAAATATGCAGTAAAATATTTCCCTCAGATTTCTGAGATGGAGGAAGAGAACGGAGGTGGAATAGAAGACATAGAGCTTGCATTTTTTGATAGGTCCATGAGGTCATGGAAGTTTCGGTATTGCTATTGGAAAAGTAGCCAAAGTTTTGTATTTACTAGGGGTTGGAATAGATTTGCAAAGGAGAAGGGGCTAAGATCTAAGGACACGGTTATTTTTTCTATCTTTGAAATCAATAATGGATTAACTGGAGTTCAGAGACTTAGTATGATCGATGTCGCCTATAACGAGGGTCATTATAACGACGGTGAGGCCATACCCAAGGAGAATGAGAAGTTTGATTCGGCAGATGGTTCAATAGAGGATGAAGATAATACTAAAGTGGGTGAAGATCATCATGCTCATGATTCTCCAGAAAAAGTGAAGAAAAAGGGTTTTAAGCTTTTTGGGGTCCAAATTATTTAATTATATTCTGCTATTCGTGTCATAAAATTATATGTGTCGGTGAAGATCATCGCAATTCCTTGGATATCTGAAGTCTGTGGTTTCTTTCCACAGTTGTTTACTAACTATTGAACTGTTCTGCAACGTCATCTTGGTGACTTGTTGGAGGCTAAAGCAGAAACAATTGCTTTGAAATTTTGTATAAACATTTCAAATTTGCCTACAATTTCTCGCTTCTGTTTTTCTCATTGTTTCTCTTGAAAACTTGTGGGACGTGCCAGACACGTGATCGTGCTAGATGTGAAATGATCCAACTTTTTTATCAAACGATGTGTGTCTCGATTCCACCGTTAGTTCTAATTCCCTCTCGGCTATGACTTCAAAACTAAGAATTTGGTTGAAGAATGTGAAATTACCGGCGGAATCCATTAACAGCATCAAATCAGATTATGTTGCTATGTACTTGATCAACGTTTTTTCAAGGAAGATTGGTGATCATATGGAATATTTAGAAGACTTTGCTACTAAAACTAAGAGTTGAAATGAACAGACATAAAATTGACATAGAATTTTGCAGAGTTTTGTTGTAGCTTGTTGTGTGGATTTGTCGATCCCTCTTCTGATTATTTTCCTTGCTTTTTGTCACTTTCCGCATGTTAGTTTAGGCTGTATTTCACGATCTCTCCACGATCTTCCATGTTAGGTAGTGGCTTTGACTTGTCGCGTCGTGCTTTTCTTGGGCCAACTGCAACTATACTGGACTTTCATCTGTTGGGCTTTTGTTTATGGGCTTCCAAGCTTTTGTGGGCTTCTGTATTATTTTTTAAGCACAACACTCATCAAATCGTCGTTCTCCAAATTCCAGATCATGCGACGTCTCGTTTGCTTGCAAAACAATTCACAAAGGAACTCAAGCTTAGAAAACCCATGCAATCCAATTCTGGACATACCGACTGTTTATACATTCGTGGTTCACCTTCCATGACTGAAAACGGATGATATTACCATGTATCAAATCAAGAAATATTTACAAAATTAACATTGCAAATTCAAATTCAGTTTGAAAGTTTATTCAGAAAGAGAACAGTGTTTCAATATCAAACAATGAAACCACCATTAGCAATATATTGATTTGAGTATCAATAACATCATGAANGTAATTATTAGATCAAAATGACATCAACTTGGTAGTAAAAAATCCTAACTTCATGATTGCTCTATATCCTTCACCTAACAGCTAATTACACTTTCTTGGATTTTTTTGAATAATCTGAATGTCATTCCAAACCCAAAATTTTTTGGATTTCTCGTCCCAAAAAGACTTGATTAAATATGAAAAGTGAAGTTTCTCAACAAAAAAGAAAAAGATTATTTTATAGAGAAGTAAGTGTATGATTGGATTATTGGAGAGGTTGACAGTCCCTTCAAACCAGTTGTCTGCTGCATGTAGCGACGCAGTGTAATCTCCAAATGAGAGCCATTCATCAAAAGAAACGAATGCCCTCCCTCCCATCCAAGAATACTGAGCAGACACATCTCCCTATCCAAGGGGCCGTATTAAGTCAAACCGATACCCCATCCAACCAATACCGATACCCCATCCAACCAATCCGCCATTGACAACAATTCCTTCTACTTATCAACTTCCATACAAGACCAAAGTCGGCGTCTTCGTCATCATGTGGAAAAGAAGAACCCCACCTTGTGGTGCTGTCTTGCTGTGCTTCGCCCGCCTCTCGCCCCTCATTATATTAATTGATAAATGCATTAGTTATTAAGTCTTTATAACTGTACGCTGCCTAGAGTCTTAACTATGTTCGATCAACTTGAAACGAAAATTTAAAAATAGGTTATGCTGTAAGTATAAATAATGTTAAAATTCAGTTAGTAAGTAATAAATATAATAAATAGGACATAAAACACAAGAAACAATAAATTACATAAAAAAACAAGTCAATAAATATTTGAAATAATTACATAAATAATAATCGTATAACTATTTTAGAAGAAAAAATATATATCAAATTTATGTAATCCAATTTTCGGATAATTTTTTTGGAAATCAACAATATAGCTAGCTCATTTAGTCTATTTTGTGACATTATTGATCGAAGATATGTATTTATTAACTTTAACTTCGATAAGCTTCTTTTTGCTTATATAACAGTTACTAGGATAGTTAACAAAATCTTATAGACAATATAAATATTTGATAATAAATCGTTCAGTTTTGCAAAACACAGTAACATCTTAAAAAATTGTTGAAGTTATATACAAAACTTTATCAAGCTTATTAAAGACTAACTCGTTAACTTCTCCAAACTCAACAAATGTCCCAAAGTCTTCTGATATTGTTTAAATTATTCAAACCGAACTTGAAAAAAATAATCGAGTTTGATCAGTTATAAACAAAAAAAATATTAAAATTACAAATCTTTTTATTTAATATTGGTAAAAAAAAATTATTTCAATAGATCGTCAACTCAAAATATATATGTTGGACTCTTTCACAGACCGGGCCTTGGAGCGATGGCTTTTTTTGTCTCATAAAAGGTCCGACCCTATGTACGCGGAGGCGAAGACATTTTATTTGATCCGACTAGTTTTGTCATTCATTTTTCCAACTACATGGAGTATTCCCAGTCTCAGAGATGAAAAATTTTGAAAAGAGTCGTCGGTTTCTTGATAAAGGGTTGATCTTGGAATTCATCAAGTAATTCCTAACCCTTTCCGGTGCTAGCTTCTGCTGCTTCACATGGTTAATGGTAAGGGCTTAGGCGGTGGTGGTCTCTTTCCAGAAATGGATCTTCGTTTTCGTTTTCAGATCTGACCATTTGCGAAGAAAATTGAGAAGCATAAAACAACTGCCTAAAATATGTGCTTGTTTTCCTCTGGGTTGATTTCTCTGAGTGTACTGTGATTAAGCAGACGGAAAACGAGGTAACTTAGAGTTGACAGAAGAGAGTGAGCACACGCAGGCATTTGTACAAAGAGTGTACCTTTGTCTAGACGTGTGCTCACTCCTCTTTATGTCAGCTATGTACTAGTTATCTTCCTTCTGTGAATACGTATCTTTGGTCCATTCAACCACACCACTATTCGATCTCTCTCAAGTAGAAAAGGCCCATAAAATGTAAGAAACGACGATTCCAGTGATCAAAGCTCGTCTGTTCTGTCACGACTAAACAAAAACCACGCACGCCATTCTTTACCATTGCACTATCTTTAGCTCACTAGTGTTCATATATGAATCACACACACTATCTGTTTGATTTTCTTGTTCTTGGCGGGGCGGAGGACAGGTGTATTATTCTCAGATCTGGTTATTACAAGATGAGCATACCCACTTCTAATCTAGGTTTTGGAGTGTTAATTTCTTGATGTGATATTATAATGCGTGAAAAAAGTAATCTTTTCGAGTCTTATCCAATAGTACTACTTTATGGATATATATTCTATGCTATTATTTTATTTTACTTAAAAAACAAATGCATTACTGGGATTCGTTTGTTTATTGTGATGTAAGTCTGAAGCGTGACTTTTGATGTTGCTCCTGGAGAGGACGATGTTGGTTTAAGAAGGTACGAACTGTTACTGATGTAATAATTTTTACTGAAAATCGTATATTTCCTCTAGGACTAATACCGTATTGTACGATTAAAATGTAGTTAAGATCTGCAGTACTGCAACTACCAAGAAACAGTGTTTTGCTATTTTTTTTTTGTTAATTTGTAATTATGCATATTTTCGGGTTTGCCCAATCTCTGGCAGAAATAATTCTCATTACACTGCAATATTTGACGTGCCATTTTGGTTTTTATTTCTTGCTTGGATTTGGTTTTGGTAATTAACTTGTATGTTTTATTGAGAGCAAGGAGTCGATTTTTTTTTAATACTAAATCAAGTATGGAAGCAATTCAATTATGGGAAGATTTTTGTTTCCATCAATGGGCAGATACGAACAAATCCACATATAGAATAATGGGTACGAACAATTAAAAGAAAATCTTAGGACTTCTCCTGATTATTTTCTCAACTATTTAAGAATTTCACTACGTTTACTTCTTCATGATCAGCAGTTATCATTACTTGTGTTTCTTCATCAGCCTTTAATTTACTGAAACCTGATTTCCCAGGTACTTCTTACAACCTTTAATTTCTTTTCGTGGTCGATTCCATAACTCTTTTATGTTCATATTGTTATTTTGTGTTATATTTTGTTCAAGTGATGTTGTTATATTTAGACCTATTTATTCATCCAAGTTTGTATCATGGTCCTTATTCAATCTCTTTGTGGGGTTAGTGGAAAAAATCTTGGTACCTCACAAATTAAATAAGAGAATATATAAACTTATGTTTTCTTGTTACAAGTTCAGATACTAAATGTATTTTAATGAACTCTCTATTGGATTGGATGGATGATCATGTTTAATGATTTTGATGGTGAATTATACGTATACTTACGAATTTGTTTGTCCCAAAAGATAATAGCATTATTTTGGAACTTATTAGTCAAAGGGAGTATTAGTTCTACTGTTATAGTAGAAGTAATTACACATAATTTGTTGTTTGTTTCTGACATCGTTTTCGCGTCATATCAGCAATATTAGATATCACACTAAGCAGAACAATGAAAGGACTAAAAGTATAAAACAAGCATAGTTATTGCAATAGAATCTAATTTTGACAAATCAGACAATCTACAGAACAAAATTTGCTGTTATGATAATATTTGCATGTCGTTTAAAACTATTGTATATGCATCCTTCTTCAATAAATCAGTATGTAGGAAAATAAACTTGTATTTAAGTTGATTGATGGACGACACATATCGAAACTTAAAGGCAGAAACAATAGTTTTAATCTAGTGTTTTAAATGGCGATCGAGGCGGCCGCCTAGGCACCGCCTAAGCGGTAGGCGGCCCTCGACCACACCGCCTATGCATGAGACAGGTGTTTTAGGCGGCCCAAGCTATACAGCGTTGAGGAGACGGGTCAAGGCCGCGAGCAGGCGGGCGGTCAAGATTTTTAAGTTGTAGTCAACAATTTTAAAAACTTAGTCAACAATTTTAAAAATATTATCAACAATTTTAAAAACTTAGTCAACAATTTTAAAAAGAGAAATGGGTGAAGATTTGCTTGTATCCTCTCAAGCTAGTAAAGCTAAAGGTTGGCTTGTTGATGATGGTGATGAAGATGAGGTCGAGCCGGGTTCAGGACTTACTTGGAGAATGGTAGCGGAGGCCTTGGCAGCGGATGAAGTGCTACATCCAAAGAGGAGTGCAAGGAACATCCCCATTAGAGAACTTGACGAAGATTTACATACATCGGAGGAGGAGAATGAAAAAGATGTTGATTTTGAGTTCGATGATGAGAGGATCATGGATGTAGTAGATGGTGCATATGTAGATGATTTGGAAGATTAGTTATGTTTAGTCTCCTACTTGTTCTAACGATGGATAATTGATTGAAACTTTGAAATTTAAGCTTAGTTTTTTGTAAAAGTAATTATATTATTTTGTTAGCATAATAACATTAATATGATGATGAATATTTATTAATTGCACATTATCTAGATGATATTATATTGTATGAAGCTTTTTTGTGCTTAAACATTATTTAATTGTACATTTTACATAAAAAAAAATGATGACTATTTGTAATTATATTGCATGATTATCTATAAAAAAAATTACTTAAAAAAATTCAACCGCCTAGGCAGCGGAGGCGGTAGGCTGCCGGTCAACGACGTCCCGCCACCGTCTCCCGCCATTTACAATCTTGTTTTAATCTCAAATCTTATGAGAGTACTTTCTCAGTCTTTAATATGTTATATGAACACGAAATGAAGCGATTAAGGATTAAACATTAATGATCTTCGATGATGAACATATAGATTTTTTGAATGGTAATGCAAAATGATTACTCCTACAATTATTGCATGTATCATAATATATACTGAACTATGATTTTTCAATTACTGTTGTAGGTACACAAATTTGCCGATATAAGTTTGTTGTTCAATTTGTTTTACGAAGCTTTGTTTCCTTGTACATATGGACAGATAATTTGTATCGGATCTAAACCTTGTAGTTGCACTTGAAAAAATTAAAATCCTGGTCACTGTTGTGTATATATTGTCGATAGAGCAGGTATGTCCTCAATATTTCACATAGTTATCTCAATTTTTTGGTTTTGAACTTGAAATCTTTTTTCAAGGTGTTGGCTCTTTAGAAGTCTCTTTTAGCAGAATTCTTTCGTGTTGTGCTATTAATGGTGCCTAAATATTCTATCTTAATTATGCCGATCACGGTTTCTTTGGTTTTTCTCTTGTGAATTTGCAGGATTTAAGGTATGGAAGAACCAGGTGTTGTTTCAGGTATTGCAACTACCACTCAGTCCGAAGAAGTCTTCCCATCCAACACCAGCAACAAACAGATTCCTTTCAAGAATCTTGAACGTAATGTTTCTGCCTCCACTTCAAGATTCAAAGGCGTCGTGAGCCAACAAAATGGACACTGGGGAACCCAAATATACGCCAATCATGCGCGTATTTGGCTTGGGACGTTTAAATCCGAGCAAGAAGCTGCAATGGCGTATGACAGTGCAGCTATCAAGCTTCGCAATGGAGACTCGTACAGAAACTTCCCTTGGACTGATATAACCATCCACGAGCCAAGTTTCCAGAGCCAATTTAATACAGAATCAGTCCTAGGCATGATCAAAGATGGCTCCTATCCTGCCAAATTTTCTGAATATTTAAGGGCTCAAGCCCAATGCGGTAACAATAATCAAGCTATATTGAACGGTGTCACCGGGGTTAAAGTAAGGCAACTTTTCAAAAAGGAGCTCACTCCCAGCGATGTAAGTAAGCTTAACCGACTTGTCATCCCCAAAAAATATGCAGTAAAATATTTCCCTCAGATTTCTGAGATGGAGGAAGAGAACGGAGGTGGAATAGAAGACATAGAGCTTGCATTTTTTGATAGGTCCATGAGGTCATGGAAGTTTCGGTATTGCTATTGGAAAAGTAGCCAAAGTTTTGTATTTACTAGGGGTTGGAATAGATTTGCAAAGGAGAAGGGGCTAAGATCTAAGGACACGGTTATTTTTTCTATCTTTGAAATCAATAATGGATTAACTGGAGTTCAGAGACTTAGTATGATCGATGTCGCCTATAACGAGGGTCATTATAACGACGGTGAGGCCATACCCAAGGAGAATGAGAAGTTTGATTCAGCAGATGGTTCAATAGAGGATGAAGATAATACTAAAGTGGGTGAAGATCATGCTCATGATTCTCCAGAAAAAGTGAAGAAAAAGGGTTTTAAGCTTTTTGGGGTCCAAATTATTTAATTATATTTTGCTATTCGTGTCATAAAATTATATGTGTCGGTGAAGATCATCGCAATTCCTTGGATATCTGAAGTCTGTGGTTTCTTTCCACAGTTGTTTACTAACTATTGAACTGTTCTGCAACGTCATCTTGGTGACTTGTTGGAGGCTAAAGCAGAAACAATTGCTTTGAAATTTTGTATAAACATTTCAAATTTGCCTACAATTTCTCGCTTCTGTTTTTCTCATTGTTTCTCTTGAAAACTTGTGGGACGTGCCAGACACGTGATCGTGCCAGATGTGAAATGATCCGACTTTTTTATCAAACGATGTGTGTCTCGATTCGACCGTTAGTTCTAATTCCCTCTCTGTTGTGGTTTCAAAACTAAGAATTTGGTTGAAAAATGTGAAATTACAGACGGAATCCGTTAACAACATCAAATCTAATTATGTTGTGATGTACTTGATCAACGTTTTTTCAAGGAAGATTGGTGATCGTATGGAATATTTAGAAGACTTTGCTGCTGGAACTAGGAGTTGAAATGAACAGACATAAAATTGACATAGAATTTTGCAGAGTTTTAATGTAGCTTGTTGTGTTGATTTGTCGATCCCTATTCTGATTCTTTTCCTTGCTTTTTGTCACATTCCGCATGTTAGTTTAGGTTATATTCCACGATCTTCCATGTTGGGTAATGGCTTTTACTCGTCGCGTCGTGCTTTTCCTGGGCCAACTGCAACTCTCCTGGACTTTCATGTGTTGGGCTTTTGCTTATGGGCTTCTGAATTATTTTCTAAGCACAACACTCATCAAATCGTCGTTCTCCAAATTCCAGATCGCGCAACATCTCGTTTGTTTGCAAAACAATTCACAAAGGAACTCAAGCTTAGAAAACCCATGCAATCCAATTCTGGACATACCGACTGTTTATGCATTCGTGGTTCACCTTCCATGACTGAAAACGGATAATATTACTATGTATCAAATCAAGAAATATTTACAAAATTAACATTGCAAATTCAAATTCAGTTTGAAAGTTTATTCAGAAAGAGAGCAGTGTTTCAATATCAAACAATGAAACCACCATGAGCAATATATTGATTGAGTATCTAACATCATGAGCAAGAGTGAGCTACCTATTCAGAAATCTCGGGTAATACATCAAATTCCCTGTCAAATACATTGTAAAAACCACAGATCAGTTAATCCTATGACAATGAGAAAATAAACCGAATGCTGTACCAATACAGACTAACAACAACTGCAAGTCAAGGAATCGTTAAGTTGAAATATCACAGCCAGTTAAACATAGTACAGACAATAGCAACATACATCTAGAAAGCAATTACCACGTTTCTACCAGAATGAAATATATCCTCCGTCACTAATTTTATCATTCAAACGATTCTGTGGAACAGATTTCTTCAAAAACAAATATGTTTGTTAAAAAATCCAAATTCGCAAACTTCTTGCTAAAACCAGAACGGTAACTAGCTAGGTGTAGTTATCAACCCCCGACTCGTTCTATCCAACAACAGCAGCAAGAATGTTGCAGAAAATGTGATAATCACAAAAACAAGAAACACACTATTCAACTCCACATGTTTAGAGACATTACTTAGTATTATTTACTTCAAGAACCATTTTACTTTCATCATACAGTAAGCTCTTCAGACGAACTTGATCTCAAAGCATATATCTCAAAACAAACAAGCCAAGTAATCGAAAAATCTGTGGATTCTTTAATTTGCGTGCAGAAGAGAGTGATAAGCTTGAATACTAAAAGAGTGGCTAATATTACAGATCTCACTGATTGTAAGCAGTGTCGACGTGTTAACTTTGCTTTATTCAGTTTTTCTTTTGACGTTTCCAGATTTTCAGCTGCAAGAATCTCAAGTTCGTTGGTGAGCATAAAGTCGTGAACAATAAAGGGCTTAAAGAACAAACAAGAGAGAAACTATAGAGAGGGAATTAATTGGCAGAAGAGAAGTGGTCACACGCATATACGCACAAAAACATCTCTCTCTATATATTTTGCCTGCGTGTGCTCACTCTCCTGCCAACTCTATATTCTTTGTAATTCGGACTAAAACTGTAGTGATCCCAACTATGTACTGTTCGGAACAGAAATCCAAGAAAAAAACCCATTTTGGATGGAGAAAATTTGGAGCCCCGGGAATCATTTCGCCACAAAATTCGTGCTCTTTTTTTAAGCTTTATCTTGGAACATAGAAGGTTAGGGTTTTTGGGATCTCTCTGTACTTTGTGTGATGTGGTACCGCAAATGTTCGTGCAAGTTACTGTACCAGTACTACTTTGTTGCATCTGCCTCAGTTATTGGGTTCGGCTTTCTTGCATCTTTGTATAATTTGTATTATGTGATATCCGCCCTGATCATCGTTTTTTGGGTTTGGAGAATATTTGAATCCAAGGAGATCATATCTTCACCTCCATCCTCATATTCGATTTCAAAAATATTAATAAGACTGACGGGTTCGGGGAATCGAACTTATTACTATACTATTCTTATNTTATACTATTCTTATTAATTATAAAATTATTATTACTAATATTTAAACAAAAAACAATATTATTATATTATTAATATTATTATTATTAAATTATTGTTATTGGGTTCCTGAGGATAATATTATCATGTTTGCTCCAAACTATTTAAGAGATTTAAAAAATATTTGAACCCAAATCCAAAAAAAATCGGAAATCTCCATTGTTGTTTCGAGTTTTTCATTTTGACCGAAACTCGTGAAAAAAATTATCATTCCTAGCCTAGTCCAACATTATGTATTTAATAATTGTGGGAAATGACAACTGTCGGTGGGATTTTCCGGACGTCAACTAATCGGTTATTTATCCTGTTTTATTTCACATTGACTGTAACATTATTTGTGGTATAAACTAAGTAAAAATATTTGAAAATTTTGTGCTTGTAAGTAAATATATATTTATAATTATTTTTTCCGATTTTAAGAACATCTTTCAGATTAATTTCATGTATACAGTCATAAAAAGTAGAAAAATTTGTAATTTCGGTCACGTATATTTGTTTATTTATTATTTTGATAATTTATGTTGTTAAATTTCAGTATAGTAATCTATCTTTTTATTTTTAGTCATTTTTCATTAGAAGTGTTGATGTNACATTAATTCACAGTATTATAAAATTTTGATAAAAAAAGATTTTATAACATCAAACACATTAAAACATTTAAATTGTTTAAAATAAGTTCATTCAAACACATTGACAACTTATTTTTAAAATGAGACAACATAACTTACAACATCCTAAAACAATTTATAAGATGTAAGAGCTTATAAATTGTTTTAAATAAGTTTAGTCAAAAATCCTCGTGAAATTGACAACATGGATGAGTAAACGCGTAAAAAGACAGATATATATATGCAAAAATACAACTTTTTCTAAATCATATGCATTGCAAATATTATCGTGAGGTTCCAACTATTTTATTATTATTATTATTATTATTATTAAACCACATTTCAGTGGATTTACATTACAATTAATGCCTTCGCCAAATAATGTTGAAGATGCTAATCTTTAGCAATGGTGGTGATGGCGCGCTATAGCTCACTTTAGTTTAATTATGAAATTAAATAATCCTAATTGGATAAAAAGAGAAAATAGTCCAATTAGTAACGTTTATTTCTTTAGTTTTTCTCGAGACCCATAATTTATAATCTTTTTTGAGGTGGTCCTCGACGTGGATTACTAGATTTTTACAACAAATTGAATTGGCTATCGAAATCGAGAAAATTACACTATTTTTCTCTCCTCTTTTTTTGTCTCTTGCTTCTGTTGCTTTGATCGATAAACATATATATCATATGAGTAGGGATGACAATTGAGTCGAGTTTAGGTAAGATCCGTCTTCAGCTCTATTTATTTATATTCATTCTCATCTTTATCATCATCTTCATTTGGTACTCAATTTCATCTTCCTCCTCGTATACGTTAGAAAATTGGATATCCATACACTATACAAATATCCAATTTCCATATATAATTGCAAATTCTCAAATTTCAATCATTTTGAGTAAACTATGAATATTTACGGATAAAAATAAAGAAAATATATATTTAAATTAGCAAATTAATCATTATAGAAAAAACAAAATATTATAAATAATTTATCATAACATCTGATTTTTCATTTATTTAATCAGGTAAAAAAAATCCTTCATATCTTCCTCCATTTGGGTCGAATATTGAATTATTTATCGGGTTCGGTGGAAATTGTCATATCANGCGCTAGATCATTTAGAATCGTCTCACAACGCATACACTATAGCTAGATATGTTTTAAATGTTGTTAAGATTTATGACATACAAAATAAAATAATGTCGATAACGTTAGATAATGCGATTGCCAATACTCTTGCAATTAAATATCTTAAAGATTCACTAAAACCAATTTTAGAAGGTAATTTGCTTCATGTTAGATGTGCGTGTCATATTATCAACTTATGTGTTAAATGTGCTTGTGATGAACAAATGTCCACTGTAATAGAAAAATTCAAATTATGTGGGAAATTATTACGTGAAAGAAGATATGGACGTGACTGGAAAGCACTAGTCGAATCAACCGGAATTAAATTTAAAAAATTTCCTCTTCCTATTGAAACTAGATGGAATTCTTTATATCACTTGCTTCGTACTTTATTACGTTTTCAAGATTTAGTTACTCCGTATTATAATAATATTACAACACAAGCTTTAATGCTAACAGACGATGATTGGAATATTTTGAGTAAATGTGTTTCTTTGTTAGAAATTTTTAAAGAAGCAACCGAAAAATTTTCTGGCATTAACTACCCTACTTCAACCATGTTTCTACCTTTGCTTTTCAATATGTTTTATAAATTTATTGAATATCGCGATGATTCTATTATGCGTGATTTTGTTGCAAATATGGAAAACAAATTTTTAACNTGTATGTGTTATAGTATATATTTTGTGTGTGAGTTAATTTGATAATAATAATAATTTAAATTTAGTGACGATCTTTCGTATAAACCATCGGTACTAGCCATATATGCTTTCGAAAACAACAACGGTATCCTGCAAAAAATCGTCGCTAAATTTGCGACAATTTTTATAGGTCAACGATGACTGATTTAGGGACATAATTCAAAACCATAGTTAGCTTTTTTTTGTATAGTGGGGGGATTTTATTTGAAAATAATGTGAATATAGGATGCATTAGAAATTCAATATATTACTAACAAAATTACGCGTATAATATAATATTGCACGTGTATAATTTATTTTGTGTGTACATCTGTTTTGGTGTGCGTAAAAACCTAGAGATTATACATAGAAATTTTAAGACGATTTTTTTATAAGCAATCGAAATAGTCATTTAAAAGATCGTATATATTTGAAGTTGATTGTCATCAACTCTACGTCAATCGAACTATATATATTTATTATTTTTAAATGATGTTGGAAGACTCAAAACATGTATCCATTTTTTCGATGTGCACTGGATAAACCTTGAGCTAATGCAGTATCATGCAAACCATGTAAAGTAAACTGTATCGGCCATAAGCTCGCTCGAGAAAACGTTGGTTGGAAAAATCGAACTCTAACAATTGTTCAAATGTTCAACTACTCTATCAACATGGACTCTTTCAAATAGCAAAATTTCATATTTTATAATAATTACAGTGGATACAAATACATCTAAGAAATTAGATATCTGTTTCTGAAATTAATACAAATAGAGTCTTGCATTGTTGATGGGAAAGGAACCTTGAAACCAGCCTTCTCAATTTTTGTGGCCATGAATTCGTGCTACGTATCTCTCCATTTTATCCGCATCCAACAACGTGATTTGGGTCCCTTGAATATGTATCAATTTTGACTTCATATACAAAGTCACAAAGACAATGCTGCATTGGCATATTCCAAGAAATTGCCAAAACCAGGTCACCATCTTCAGTTGCAGTGATAATAATACAAGAAAGACCCGTCAAAATCTAAAACCAAGGCACTTGGAAGAAAATCTACACTGTTAACAATTTTTAAAACCAAACATTAAAAATACAAGAAACAATGAAGATTTTGAAGAACTAAATCATAACCAATACTAGTGAATTACAAGTCCTTGAAATGCTAAACAAGAATTTCCTCGATATGAGATTTTATTTATTTTTTCATGAATCTAGCACAATAATTATCTTCAATCAGGCATTGAATTCCCATTTGTTGTCCAAACAATATCTTTAAGCGCAGGTCTCAGTTCTTTGTTGCAGAATTGATTATATTCAAGAGTATCACCACTATATTTCTTCACTTCCACCACCAGAAAAGACGGCGTAAGGGCAAAAATATCAGCAGCGATTCCGAGTTTCCCTTTCCTTCCATTTTCTTGCCCCTGCAACCTAACACAAGAATCACTCTTCTTTACACTGAAATTCTGTGTTTTCGCCACTTCTTCAAGCTTGGAGATTACACTACTTGCAGGAGTCATAGTGGCAAATCGCAGTTCTTCTTTATCAACTTTCTTCGTGTTTTCAAACAGAGGGGACAAATCGAAGCCCTCGGACAGCGAAATTATGTGGAAAGCATTCAAAGTCTCTGTTTTTCCCCCCTTTCCCGCATTCACTTCATCTCCCAATGCAAATTCCTGCTCTAGTTTACTGTTTGATCCTCTTGCTGTTGATTTTTTCTTGAACCAAGATGAATTCATGATCTTGGCTATGCTTATCCTCGTACTGGGATTCGGATCCAGCATCTTGGTGATTAACTTACGGGATTCGGGTGAAAACCATGTCGGGCACTTGAAATCTCCCCTGTATATTTTTCTATACATAGCAACAATGTTATCGTCTTGGAACGGTAAGTAACCAGCCAAAAGTACATAAAGAATCACCCCACATGACCAAATATCGGCCTTTGCTCCGTCGTATCCTTTTTTCCCGATAACTTCCGGTGCAATGTAGGCCGGCGTGCCGCACGTCGTATGCAACAACCCATCTGGCTGGAGATGGTCGGACAATGCACTGAACCCGAAATCAGTGACTTTCAGATTCCCATCTTCATCTAGAAGTAGATTCTCCGGCTTCAAATCACGGTGATAAACACCCCTGCTGTGGCAAAAATCAATGGCAGAGATCAATTGCTGGAAGTAGTGCCGAGCGGGGTCCTCACGCAGGCGGCCCTTGGCGATCTTTGCAAACAACTCGCCGCCGCGAACGAATTCCATAGAGAAGTAAATCTTGGTCTTGCTAGCCATGACCTCGTAGAGTTCCACGATGCTGGGATGCTTCATCATCTTCATGACGGATATCTCGCGCTTCACTTGCTCCATCATTCCAACACGGATGATCTTTTCCTTTCCCACAACTTTCATGGCGACGCTATTACCTGTCGCCAGATTCCTGGCGTGGTAAACTTTTGCAAAAGTGCCGTGGCCCAAGAAACGGCCCAGTTCGTATTTCCCACGAAGCACTCCGTATTTTGCCTCAGATCCCATGATCGTTGAAGTGTTCTCTTATATGTTCGACGGTGGCGGCGGTGGTGATATCACCCGTCTTCGACGTGTTTCCGGTGGTAGTTCCGTCCACTAGATAGAGGCTTCTTGATGTTTACACAGGATAATTGGGTGTTAGAAAGCGAAAATCTTCTCATCTCTCTGCATTCCCAGGTGGAACTCTGTTCGATTTTCGTAAGAAAATATGATGACACAAGATTCAATACAAAATATTTAGGGTTTGAACCGCCGCCGCCGCCGCCGCCGGCACTGTTTTTCCTGAGGGGTGAAATTTTCTTGGAAGTAACCATCAACAATACGAGTGTTTATATCTCCAGAGTGAAGGGTAAATTTGTAAATATAGTTCTTGCTTGGTGCCTGAAGTTAATCGGACGGCTGTTGATTTGTCTATATATTTTTTTAATTGTTAAAATTAAAAATTATATTGTATTATTATATCTTATGTTACAAAAATAAATTACTTTCACTATAATAATATTAATTAATTTCCTTTTTTATTTTAATATTTTCCGCATCGGATTGAGTTAAACAACCATATAATGTATGCCCACTATGATTCAATTAATGCACAAAAAACTCCAAAGATTCCTCGTAGTAATATAATAATATAGTACAACAAATGGGCAAATTATTTCAAGCTTCTTATATAGTTATTTGATATTATTTGTTGTTTTTTTTAATTAAAAAAAACTTATTTGACACAAGACAAAAACTTGTGTGAGACGATCTCACGGGTCGTATTTTGTGAGACGGATCTCTTATTTGGGTCATCAATGAAAAAATATTATTTTTTATGTTGAATTAATATCGATAGAGTTGACACGTCTCACAGATAAAGATTCTTGGGACCGTATCACAAGATATCTACTCATGAAACAATTTTCGAAGGAAAATTATTATTTTTATTGATATTACAAAAAAATTTTGTGGATGAGCTATAAGTCATCGACTCAATAACGATGAAAAAAACATGTTCTAATTTTTGTCTTCTCAATAACACTAATAATCGGCAACATTTGAGAAATATATGTGAATTAACGATTACTTGAATGATTTTGCAAAACAACAACGTTGAATGTAGAGAAGCGTATGCAATCAAGTTTCCTCTACTCGGCTTGTTTTCGATTCGCACTTTGGTTTTCATTGACCATGTTATGGATACGGATCGATGCATAAATTATTAGAAGAAAAAACAAAAAGTTCATTGGCTTTTAAAAAAAAAAATCATGGTTTAACTAAAATACTTAAAATTGAGTATGAGATTATCAAAATGAATTCAATTTCGTCGACTAGAATTTTAGTATATTATAGGAAAGAATCAAATATTTTATTACAATGGAAAAATAATAATAACATTAGACGTAAAAGTTTCACTTGGAGGAAATTATGTCACGGGACGTGGATGGTGGTTTAATTAGTTGGGGAATAACCCTTACTTTTTCTTGAGTAATATTGAGTCCAAAATACTAAAAACTTGCTCACCACAAACCTAATAGAAGTGGGTACGATTCGAACTCGAAGTCGAAAAAATTATTAGAAAAAATTTAGAATATATATCTAATTAATTGGTAATATATAGGTAAGTAAAGTTAATTGATTAGAATTAGAATGCAGCCTATATTATGTAGAATGTGAAACATTCCGAAATTTCTTTTTGCAGAAAACATGAAGATCAAATAAAAATTTTGATTGAGCCGTAACTCAAATTATATTTAATTTATTGGTTGATCTTCATCTCAAAAGGTTTGGAAATAACATAATTTCCTAAATATTGAAACATTTTTTTTTAATTTATCGGAACAATTTCCAAAATTTCCTAAATATTATGTGATATTCTGGTGAATATTATTTGTAAATATTATCTTCTCTTAACGCACATGTTTAAAGCAAGGCTACAGCCAATCAGTACCCCGGAGGCAAAGTGTCAATTCTGACTGGGTGCAGGGCAACTTTTGAAGCCCTAATATGAAGTTTCTTTTTGGAAAACATAAATTACAAAATCAATCAATTATTATTATTTTTTTGAAAATTAAACATTCATAACATCACATCGGTAATTTTCGAGATACAATACAAGACAATCAAGACGGAATATTTCCATCTAACCAATGTAAACTGGAGTAGCTATTGAATGCTCTATGAGCAAGAAATTGTGCTACAATATTGACCGAGCGATGTATATGATTGATCGACACAAAATTATTCACTACCAACATAGAATTAGCTTCAAGAGCCAATAGAGTCAAAGAACAAGCTTCCATATCTGGGTTGAGAACTGCACAAACCGTCTCCTTGGAGTCTGAGAGTATACAAACAGAAAATACTCCCTCAATCAATTATTTTAATTTTCTTATGATTCTGAAAAGTTTTTTCTTCTGGGTATAAATTTTCCTTCTTTTTTTTAAAATTTCTTTTACAAGTTTAAGAATTCATGTTTTCCACTTTTCTTTATTTATCCATCATCATCATTCATATGTTTATTTCTAGCTTTGTTGTAAAGTAGGAAGTGACAGGAGATTAATTATTGTGCCAAATTAATGTTTGATATAGTAAATAAAAGTTCCGCTAAGATCACATATCAATTTACCAAGAAATTTGGCATTCAGTTGTCCTATCTCACATAAACAATAATGCGATGTTATCATGTGATATGCTTTGTCTAATTAAATACTCCATCAAATTTCAAGCCATTTTCAGTTATAAAAGAAGTCTTTATAAATCAAATAATTAAATGCTCGTGCATATTTTATTACCCGTAGACAATACTTTATAGAAAGAGAATAGATAAATGCACTTGTTCAATCCACTTGTTAATACTTTTGGAAGACTTGAACAAGAAAAACTAGACATACCTTTCTCTAGATCTTCTATTTTGATCACCTTTATATCATTTTCCTTTCTCACTTCCATCAAAACTTTATAAAGTGTATATTTTAGAATAGAATAACCGATTTTAATTCGATTCAACTTGTTTGGATGCAACATTTCGATGTAACAATTGTAAATCGAGTAGCCAGTAATTACAAAAGTAACAAAAGGCCGACTTATTAATTAACAAAAAGCATAGAATCATTCAATAGCACATGGAACTAATTAGAACCCATTAAAAGCTGTGAATCAAGATGTTGCAGGTTACAAGCAAGAGTATAAAAGCTTAAAGTAAAAAAGAGAAGCTAGACTATAAACTTACATGCATTATAATCACAGGTATGGATATAGTCCACATTTTAAGATGCCGACTGGTCTTCTTCTCAAAATTCATGTGCACAATAATCTTCCCAATATCATTTTTCTTCAAAAGGTTCAAAGCCAAACGAATCCCCAAAGCAGGAATAACCTTTTTTTTTTAAAGAATGGCAGACCACAAATGAGTTCTCACTTCGGCGATCACGGAAGCTTTATAACCCAAATCTCCAGTTCACAGATCAAAAACAGCAAACGTCAATAATAAATTGTACGCTTGAAAAACAATTGAGGATGAGGGTTCTAGCCAACCAACACGAAGCACTACTACAAAGAAGCTACTAATTTTTAACTTCAATTCTAGACTGTCTTCTTTGTAGCACAGCAAGATCTACAGCAAGATCTATACTATATTAGATACCATTCCATGTAAATCCACATTGAGAACCCTACCCACAGGATAACAGCACTCAATGTTTCTTAGAAGATCGGAAGCTCCGTATCAAGAACAAAATCAATACCTGAAAAGATGATTAGTAACTAAGTGGAAATAAAAAATTTCTCCACAATTTCAGTTTACTCTAGACAACATACTAGTTGCTCCAAATTTCAAAATGTAAGTATACAAAAACAGTGAAGTGTAAATCATCATGCTACTTTTATGAGAAAACCTTAGCATCATCACCGCTGTATAGAAGCATTTGGTTAGTCAAATCCATTTGAATCTCCAATAATAGTACTTAATTAAGTTATGAATCTCTTCTGATTAAGGTGATAAAGAGTCCAATAGGCATCACAGATTCTAATACAAGAACAATAATCAAGCCTTACTCTTGAGTCGGGTCAGTCTAGCCTTTAATTTGATTTAGAATTTGTTATTTGAGTTTGAATCATAGTAGGATACTAGTTTGGACTTTAGTTTTCATATTTTCATTCAAAAAACATGAAAATGATTTGTTTAAACAATTAAGCAGCAGCAGCCTTCCACATCATGGTGCTTAACAAATTCTGTTAGGGGAGACAAAAAAAAAATTCATGCCAACCATGAAATCTTTTGATGAAAGATCGGTGCGAAGTTACCTAAATAATCAGTTTCCTGACAACCTCCCATGCAAAGTTTGTCAATGTGTGATCAAAACACATGTCAGCGCCATAATCATGACACAGTGAAAAGTCCATGAATTGTTGAAATGCAATTATATTAGCAGAAGGTAAATTAAATCAAACTGAAAATAATAACCAGTATAACCTGCCACCGGAAATACTTCACAATCAATATGCTTTACATGTTGAATAGCAATAATGTCAATTGCGCCTGTGGTCTCATGTATATCGCTCTTGAAATTAACAATTTTAGATTTTTGATATTGTATAAATTATCAAAATTTGTTTTAAAAAATGTGAAAATACCAAGATTGTTTCGTCAATGACGTCATTCGTCAACGCTGAAAGAGCAAAAATAGTTAACTGAGATGCCTTGAAGCAGCAATGTTGCCCGAGATGCCACAATTAACTTTTTTCGCTCTTTCAGTGTTGAATGTCACCCTCGGTCAAACATTCTCGGTATTGCAACTTTTTAATTTAATTTATACAATATCAAACCTTTAAAAATGTTAATTTTGAGAGTTATTGCAGATACATGAGACAACTAGTTCAATTGATATTGTTACTGTTGAAGATTAGGATCATATTAGATTAGGATTCTATAAGATCAGATCGGTTGAGTTGTTTTATGATTAAATCTTTTATCCTATTTTTGTATTTTAAATATTTGGATAGATTAGGTTGTTAGCCTTAGGGTTTTCTGCATTCTATAAGTTCAGCATTGTATTCAGTTTTATTATGAAGTGGAATAAGGGATTCTCACCCTCAAAACTCTCTTATTAAATCTCACATGGTATCAGAGCTATCGACGGCCGATCCATGACAAAATACGGGACGAAATCTGGGATGGCCTCCACCTCTGAATCCACGACTCCATCACCCACTCCTCAAATCATAAGCGACACATCACCCCTCTCAATCACTTGCCATAAACTTAATGGCAAGAATTTCTTGCCTTGGTCACAATCTGTATTCATGTACATATGCGGCCGAGGGAAAGAAGAGCTTCTCACGGGTTCCGCGTCCCAACCCGAATCCACCGATCCAAACTACAAGAAGTGGAAGGCTGAAAACAACCAAGTGATGGCATGGTTAATCAATTCTATGATCCCCGAGATTGGGGAGAATTTTCTTCTCTATCCTTCTGCCTCGGAGATTTGGGACGCTGCCCGTGAATCCTACTCTTGCAGCGACAATACGGCTGAGCTTTTTGCAATTGAATCGGCTGTCCATGATCTTCGACAAGAAGACTCCACAGTGACCGAGTACTTCTCTACTCTCACTCGCAATTGGCAAACCATCGACTTGACTGAGACACATGATTGGAAATGCTCCAAAGACGAGAAGTTGTTCAGATCATTTATTGAAAACAAACGAGTCTTCAAGTTCCTCATGGGCCTCAACAATAACTTCGATGGCGTCCGAGGCAGAATCCTTAGCACAAACCCACTGCCTAACCTTCGTGCAGCCTTCTCAGTGGTACGCCAGGAGGAAAGCCGACGCAAAGTGATGCTGGGCTCATCACCTCAATCATCTGATAACTCTGCCCTTGTTGTTCAACGACAAAATAACCTTTCAACTACTGATGTTACGGCCCACCAAGGATTTCGTCAAGGGCAGCCTCCAAACAACACAAAAGGAAAAATGATTCCGGGACGTCCTTGGTGTGAATTTTGCAAGAAACCAACTCACAATATCGATAGTTGCTGGAAGATACATGGGAAACCACTGGATTGGAAACCAGCCAGAGAATGTCGCGCTCACAGCGTTGTCTCTGAGCAGCCTCCATCCACAGCAGCGCCTTTCACCAAGGAACACTTGGATGCTCTCCAGAAGTTGTTCTCCCAGCATACGATGCCATCTTCTGTCATCGGAACGGGTAGTACAGCGATCCCAGGTGATATTCCCCTCACTTTTATTTCACAAACTGAGTTATCAAACTACTGGATAGTAGATTCTGGTGCTTCAGACCATATGACCAGCCAATTACAAATGTTCACCTCATACAGCCCCTTACGAGTCTCTAAATCAGTTCGAGTAGCAGATGGTTCTTGTACAAAAGTACTTGGTTCGGGTTCAATTTGGTTATCCCCAGAATTATGCTTACATAACGTCTTATTCGTTCCTGCACTTCAGTGCAATTTATTGTCCGTCAGTGCATTCAACAAGAACTTACATTGCTCTACAATTTTTTCGACTGACTCATGTGTTTTTCAGGACCTGGAATCGGGGAGGACGATTGGCAGTGCTAAGTGTTGTGCAGGTCTCTACCTATTAAAGATGAAGTCACCCTTAGAGTCCCTATCTTCAAATGCCTCTGGCCATCATGCTTCCGCAGTCCAATCCATCAGAGATAATGAATTTTTGTTATGGCACTATCGCCTAGGTCATCCAAATTTTTTGTATCTCAAGAAACTATTTCCATCATTAGTAAATAACAGCACTTCTCGTTTACCTCTTTGTGATGTTTGTCAATTTTCAAAACACACTCGCACATCGTTCAAACCACAAACATATACACCATCAAAACCATTTTCTCTCATACATAGCGATATTTGGGGTCCTTCTCGTGTCAAAAACATTACGGGTACCCGGTGGTTCCTATTATTTGTTGACGACCATACTCGTCTGTCTTGGGTTTTTCTCATGAAAGACAAAAATGAGACGTCTACAATTTTCAAATCATTCTCCGCCATGATACACACACAATTCTCAACTGATATCCAAATTTTACGAACTGATCGAGCTCGGGACTTCTTTAACACTGTTCTTGGAGATTACCTAACCACTCGGGGAATTATTCATCAAAGCTCCTGCGTTGATACACCTCAACAAAATGGTGTCGCAGAAAGGAAAAATCGCCATCTCCTTGAGGTGGCTCGTTCTTTATTGTTCACACATAATGTTCCTAATCATTTCTGGGGTGAGGCTGTCCTCACAGCCACATACCTCATAAATCGCATGCCTTCTAGAGTCCTTAAGTTCCAAACACCTATTCAATCTCTCCTCAGCATTTATCCTAACTCACACCTACTTCACAATCTCCCATTACGCATCTTTGAGTGTGTCTCGTTTGTGCACATCCATTCCCAGCATAGAAGCAAACTTGACCCCCGTTCAATAAAATGCATCTTCCTAGGGTATTCCTCCAATCAAAAGGGGTACAAATGTTATTCCTCGACCACAAGAAAATTCTACAATACCATGGATGTCACATTCAATGAGTCTGAACCGTTTTTTCCATCTTCCTCAGCTCAGGGGGAGCAGGTAATTCATGGCCATCTTCAGGGTAATGACCTTCAGAATCTGGATCCTATACATATTGATGATTTAGACACTATCCCACCAAATCATTCCCAAATCCTCCCCTTTGATCATGTGTATTCACGTAGGAATTCTCCTCAAGACCAAACACACAATCAGCAAACCAAGAGCACTCCCTCGATCCCAGATCCTCTGGAAAGCAATCAAGGTACACCAATCTCCACCTCACATGATATTGATGATAGACCAATTGCGTTAAGAAAAGGAATCAGATCATGCACACAATATCCTATAAGTAATTTTGTCTCTCTTGATCTATTGTCTCATGCATATCGAGCTTTTGTTGTGAATCTAGACCAAGTACAGGTCCCATCAAACATCACTGAAGCCCTGGAACACCCACAATGGAGGGCAGCAGTCTTTGACGAAATACATGCCCTAGAGAAGAATAACACTGGGAGATTACTGAACTCCCTGCTGAAAAACGAACTGTTGGATGTAAGTGGATTTTCACAATTAAACATAAGGCTGATGGGAGCGTTGAACGATACAAGGCAAGATTAGTAGCAAAAGGGTTCACTCAGACATATGGAATTGATTATCAAGAGACATTTGCACATGTTGCCATGCTAAATACGGTACGTGTAATCCTATCTATTGCTGCAAATCTAGACTGGCCCCTATATCAACTTGATGTCAAAAATGCCTTCTTAAATGGGGATTTGGAAGAGGAGATCTACATGTGTATTCCACCTGGATTCGAATCCAAGACAACGGCTAATAAAGTCTATCGGTTAAAGAAATCTCTTTATGGTTTAAAGCAATCTCCCAGAACCTGGTTCCACAAGTTCACGAAAGTATTGAAAGAAAGTGGATACATACAGTGCCAATCAGACCACACTATGTTTGTCAAGCATTCCAACTCAGACAGGATCTCTGTTATCATCGTATATGTTGACGATATTATAATTACTGGGAATCATAAAGAAGACATCACTCAAGTCAAGCTACTACTCTCAAAAGAATTCGAGATGAAGGATCTAGGGCAGTTGAAATATTTTTTGGGAATGGAAGTGGCCAGATCAAAACGTGGGATCTTTATTTCTCAGAGAAAATATGTCCTTGATCTGTTGAAAGAAACTGGAATGTTGGGATGCAAGCCTGTTGATACTCCTATGGATCCAAACATAAAACTTGGAAAGAATGAGGAAAGTCCAATGATCGACAAAGGACGATACCAAAGATTAGTAGGTAAACTGATATACCTATCTCACACGAGACCTGACATTGGATTCGCTGTAAGTGTTGTTAGCCAATTCATGAACAATCCAACTGAAGAACATATGGGTGCTGTTTTTCGCATATTAAAGTACCTCAAAGGATCCCCTGGAAAGGGACTATGCTTCCAGAAGACAGCTCTAAGAAATATACAGATATACAGTGACGCTGATTGGGCAGGATCTTCCACTGACAGACGATCCACATCTGGGTATTGCTCATTCGTATGGGGCAACCTTGTAACATGGCGAAGCAAGAAACAAACTGTGGTAGCAAGAAGCAGTGCAGAAGCCGAATTTCGGTCCTTGGCCAATGGTACGTGCGAAGGGATATGGTTACAAAGGTTATTGGCAGAACTGAAAGTAGGAGAACATCAAGTGGTAGAACTGAAGTGTGACAATCAAGCGGCGATAAGTATTGCCAAGAATCCAGTTCATCATGATCAAACTAAGCATGTTGAAGTCGATCGTCATTTCATAAGTGAAAAGCTCGAGAAAGGGACATTGAAAATCTGTTACGTCCCTAGCCACGCACAAGTTGCAGACATTCTAACTAAGGCCTTGTACCGACCAATCTTTGAAAACTTGGTATCCAAGTTAGGTATGATCAACATTTACAACCCAACTTGAAGGGGAGTGTTGAAGATTAGGATCATATTAGATTAGGATTCTATAAGATTAGATCGGTTGAGTTGTTTTATGATTAAATCTTTTATCCTATTTTTGTATTTTAAATATTTGGACAGATTAGGTTGTTAGCCTTAGGGTTTTCTGCATTCTATAAGTTCAGCATTGTATTCAGTTTTATTATGAAGTGGAATAAGGGATTCTCACCCTCAAAACTCTCTTATTAAATCTCACAGTTACCATTCACAAACAAGTTGTCATCATCAATATCATCTTCCAAGTCATATAGTGCATCCATGCATTTTTCAGCAAAGTACTCATCAACTACCAGGGTTATTTGGGTATTATATTTGTCAACCTTAGCAATATAAGCTTGGGTAGCACCTTCTAGGTAAAAGTCTTCTCTTTATGCGCTCTTGCTTGCTTTTTGACCTCTTGAACCTTCTTGTTTTATGCTACTAGCTATCTCTAAAATATGCCTCTTAGTAGACTATTTTGAAGTCACGGGCACTTCATCATCATCATCATCATCATCATCATCATCATCATCATCATATTCAAAACTTAAAAGAGGTGTTTGCATTAATCTCAAGACCCTCGTTTACTTGACTTTGCCCCGATTCAAATGCAAAGTTGCCAGCTGAACTACTGTTTGAAATATTATGTTAACTCTTTGCTAAAATCAAGACCTCTAGAACTTTGTGAAATTCTTATTTTTCTCATGACAATATTAAAATAATAAATTTCAAAAGACTAACATAAATGTTAAGTATAAATTAATATCAATGCACATATAGTTGATTAGTTAATGATATATTTATGTAATATTTTAATCAATCTGCACATTGTTCCGGTAGCAGTTTAGTTTACAGAGTCCAACGCAAGTCCAGTATAATTCTCTCATAAATCTTTGAATAAACGCCTAAATGCTTGATTAAATTTCTTACTGATTGTTCCTAACTCTGTCTAATTTCTGATTTGCTATTGAATATTTTGCATATTTTTGTCCATGACTTGCAAAAATTGTTATTTCTCAGCTCACTTATCCTTCTATATTCTATCAATGTATCAATACACAACGTAACATTCTTGATACTCCAATATGTTCGAGAAGAACCATACTTGCCACTTGTTTGTTCACCTTCGTCTGCCATCTAAAATTTCATTATTAAAAATTATTGCTCAGCTTTATTGGTGCAAAATTTACAAATGTTTTCATATATTTAAGTACCTTTTGGCTATTTCTTATACAAAGTTCGATGTCGTTTTTGTCAATCTCAGGGCGTAGAGTGGCAGGATTAATGCACCTATTAGATAAAAAGAACAATCATAAAAATTCAATAAATCCAACATTTGATTCAATGCATTCGTTATAAAGTAACATAATCATTAGATAAAGTCTGTTCAGTCATTACACCTATAACTATCTTGCAAAAAAATATTGTCTTACGCTTAATACTTTCACCAATCACTTTAGCTCTAACATAGTTGAATGCCTATAAATTGAAAGGCCAACTACGTAACTGGCATATTTGCAAGTGCAGCTCTACGACAAAAGCTGAATATTTAGCAGCAAATCGCAATAATATCCACAACAATTTAAATCATCGATAACCATAGCCATAGAAAATAGGCAGTAAAAAAGTCATTGAAACAAGATATTTTTAAAAAAATTGTTTATTTTTTGTTCATCTTTCGGAAATTCCAAATTTTCCTACCCCTTCAATTTTATGGGTCTATCCTTCTAGCCGCTTGGAAAAGAAGCCCATTTAGTTAAGATTTCTAATCGCAAAGAGCTGGCCACCATTCAGCATTACAAACCTTACACACAACCTCGATAACAATGGACCAAAATAACAGCAATAGTTCACTAATTTTGGCAAACACTTGAAGGGTACAGGGAGACTACACAAAAATTATTTCATTTCATTTCTTCACAACATTGTATTAAGGATACCCATCTTAAACTTTCTTCGTCAATAATCTCACATACTTAGAAATCCGATTCTTGTTTATCCTAAAACAAACAAAATAGTCAAAAACGAAAAGGACAGAAAACTTGCCCTCTAGCGGATACGAGAATGGCGAGCAGTTCTATCCTCTGTTAGAGTACCGGACGTGGCTTTAAGCCTTGAACAATCAGTGGCCAATGTTGGTGGCTCAGTAACGGCACCGAATTTGTGGCGACACCCATTGCAAAGCTGCTTCTGTTTGATATTAGCCAAAGTGGTGTGCAGAAACGAGAGCAAAACTGAAGTGCTGGACGTTTCTTATCACTTCTCTATCTCTAATCCAACGAATTCACCCAACCCAGCAGACAAAAGCAAGCAAACAACAACAAAAATTACACAAACACCAGTGACCAGCCCAGATTCATTACTTTCACTACTGTTACCTTATGTCTTAAAGTGAAAAAAACTAACTTTGAAAATGGTCATGAAGCACGGTAAAAGAACACGTTTAAGCTAACATTCAAAGGCGATAACACAAACTCGAATTTACAAAAGAATGGAACAATAAAAATAAGATCACACAAAAGCATACCGATTAAGAAACAAAAATTGAACATTCCATAGTCCCCCCATTCGCAATGAAACCTTCGAAGATGTAACTCGTCTAAATGAAATTCGAAAAGCCGTTTGAAATTACAGAATCTCAATTTCACCTAAACCAGTCCAAAAGCAAGAAATTGCAGAAAAACTAACGTAGAGTTGTGATAATCAGTGCATCTGATTAGGATACGGAAGATATGATAGCGAGAGGAGAATAAATTAATGTATTAAAATAGATTTTTTATTAAAAAAATATAATATTTTTATAATTTTTTATTAAAAAAATATAATATTTTTATAATTTTAATAAAATATTATTGATATCTACTTATACGAAGGCTTCAATAAATTTGGATGGGCCAGTTTTAATACGGTTGTCGGTAAAATAAAATACACGTGCCCTAAGTTCCTTTCTCCATCAAAGCAAGCGTTTGTACTGTCAAGGGCACTTCAGTTTTATCCTCCTTTTCGTTCTTCTTCGACTCCACCTTCCTGCTTTTCTCGCAATCGTACTCTACTCGCATGGGCATTAGTTACAGCAACTTCGATCATTAAAGGGTGCAAACTTGTGCAATCAGGAAACCTCAAGCCGCTCATATTCCACTTGCCGCTTGCAACCAACAACTCCAGATTCCAGATTCTATCCAAGAGCTACAAACAGATTGTTATTCTGTTAATTCTCAATTAAAGCTTACCCATGGTGCGAAGAAGACAAATAATTAGCGAGAAGTGGAGGAGTACGAGGAAGAAGGGGAGATTTCGCTTTCATCAGAATAAGAAATCGGGGAGGCGTTTGATTACTTGGATTGAATAGATGGCGCGGAAGGTGGGACGCTCGGCGGTTATTCCACTCTGCTACATAGGAGGCACCCCAATGCTCATGGCGGGCTCCATCCCGGCCTAACACCTCCTCGCTCCAACCTATATCCAACAAATTTCAGAAACTTTCGAGTCATATCAAGGCGTCACCTTTGGAGGTACGAATGAATTGTTTGATGATATTTGTGGGTTTTGTATGTTAGGTTGAAAGGCTGGATTTTTTCGTGAAATTTAGGTGCTTGTTCTCGGGATTTCTGAATTTCTGTAATGTATTTTATGGTTTATAGGATTATGAGCTATTCTTGAGACATCAAGTGATTGGAATTTTTTATTTTTGGAAATTTATAGTGATTCAGGGAGAGCTTTAAGGTTCTCAGTTTTGTCTAACAAAAAAATGATTTACCTCATGATATTTCTCATTTCTTTTTCAGCCCATGTTTTAACCATTGCTAGCTCTAGGATTGTGCTTGCAGTATCCATATCTAAACCTTATGCTAAGCCTCTTGCTTTGTTAGTTGCTACTTTATTGTCAATATGTCTTGGAGGATTAGCGCTTTTTGGAGTTACCGATGATCGTTTAGCTGATTCCCTTTGGTTTTCTTGGACTTATGTAGCTGACTCGGGGAATCATGCAAATTCCGAAGGCATAGGTTCTCGGCTTGTTTTTGTTTCCATTAGTTTTGGTGGGATGCTTATATTTGCAATGATGCTTGGCCTTGTTTCTGATGCTATTTCTGAGAAGTTTGACTCACTCAGGAAAGGAAAAAGTTAAGCCGTGGAGTGAAATCACAGTCTCATCCTTGGGTGGAGTGATAAGTTGGTATGTATACTCACTCTCTGAAATGTTGTACAACAAATATTTTTAAAAAAATTTTTTTATAGGCATCCTGTTGTTCAATTTTTGTTATATCTTGTTCCTAGAGTGCCATGAGTAGCAAGCTCTATTGTATTGACAGGGACCATTGTTAAATCAACTTGCTATAGCCAATCAGAGTTTGGGTGGAGGAAATAATGATTATTATGGCTGAACGAGACAAAAAAGATATGGAACTTGACATTGCTAAGATGGAATTTCAGTTTAGAGAAATATCAGTGATATACAGAAGTGGAAGTCCTCTTATATTAGCTTACTTGAAAAAAGATGTTATTTCTTGTTTTCTTCCATAGCTTACGCATATTTCGCTTATTTTTTTGACTCATACTTAATTTGAGATCCAAGAATTTGCGAAGTAAGATGACAAAGGTTATTTGAAATCTATGGTGGTATATACATGTGTGTGTGTGTGTGGCTGTTTTGATCATATAATGGTCGAGTTTATTTATCAAGCTAATTGTAAGAGATTTCCTAGGTATCTGTTTCTAAATCATGTGCTATAATTGTCCTCGCCGAAGATGTAAATGCTGACCAGTTGAGCCCGATTGAAGATTGAACACATATTCATACTGCTTGTTTAGCGTATGATACCTATTTGAAGTTTCTTACTTACAGATACAGAGTGATGCTCGGGCACTAAGAACAGTATTAAGCCTAACAGGTGTAAAAGAAGTACTGAGGGGACATAGTGGTAGAACTTAGTGATCTTGATAATGAAGTCTTAGTTAAATTCGTTGGTGGAGATCTTGTTCAAATCGTTGTGGCCCATGATGTAATGGGTAGGCTGATGATTCAATGCGCTCAACAGTTTATTGATGTTTTGATGACGAAATCCAGTCGAGATATAGCCCGTTTGTCGTTTGGAAAAAAATAATGATATTCAGCAAATTAAAGATATTTAGCAAATTAAAGATATAGTAATGATAGTTTAAATATGAGATTAAACCTCCTAGCCCTTAAATCTACTATACACAAACATGTGCAACTTCTATACACAAACATGTGCAACTTAAATGCATGTAATCTTAACTATTGATTTTGTTTGTAATGTCTACACTTACACAAATATTTTCTACCTAATCTCTTATCGAAACACCTGTCTACACATTATATCACATTAAAATTTCTAGAAATACAAATGTTTAAGCTTGTTTAAAAATAGTATATATATGTAAAATATAACAACTGTTAACTTACGATAAGAACAAAGTCACAACATATATTTATACATGCTATTAATACTTATTATTTTCTCAATCTTAGTTATTTGAAACAGTCTTATCTTCTAAATGTTTCTTCAATGATTTCAAACATTTATAATTTAGATACATATAAGTTCAAACATAGATTCTATATATGATAGTAGTATTACTCAAACACTCACAATATAACTACATAGAATATCAACGGTGGGTAATAACACTAGAAACATATTAAATAAATATTTAAGCTCGTGATTTAATTTGAAATTTTATTTAACTATACATATAAATACCTTAAATTTAAAAAATCAAATAAAATGTAGCAGCAAAATTATCACCTCAAAAAGTTACATTTACTTATCTTATATTATTATGTACCATATTTAAAATTTACCAAGAATTTCAAAGGCTCTCAATAATTTTTGTTATATATAAACTTCTCAACAAGTATACCTTAAGCTTTGTAACATATTTTTCACTACACTTAAGTAGACATTAAAATGCTTAGTTAGTTAAAATGACACATTAAATGCTTAGTTAGTTAAAATGATTTCATGTTAACATGTTTTCCTCCTCGATTTTCTCCTTCTTTAAAAGACTTTAATTTTTGTGGTTATATGACATTAACCCTTTTTTCTACTTCTTCTTAACTAAATACTTTTACATTGTTTATATCAAATTTTTATTTAATTCTACAGTTTTTTGTCCATCGTTTTCATTTCAATACGTAACATTAACCTTATGATTCAATTTTAATATTATAAAATGCATCATAACACCGATGTTAATTACTTAGATAGTATAGATATATTAATTTCAAGTTAAATTTTAAAATAAGGAGTTGGAAATGAATATTTTGTTTGAGGTAGAAATTAACTATTTCGGTGTAAAATCTACACCAAATCAGACTTGTAGATGGGTGATGAGCTTATTAGTAATGATTTGATTCGTTACAGCGATATTTACAACCATTATATTACGAGATTTTAGTGTTATATCGCGAGATTTTGTATTCAATATATAATGAGATTTTGACAAATTAAATTTTTGTATTGATTTTTTTGTGCTGTACAAATTGATATACAAATATCGATGTACATATAGCATTACTCTTAATCAAAATAAACAAAACAATAAATCCCACAAATTGCTCTTTCCTCGACTTCCATATTAAGATTCTATAATTACCATAATAGATGGATATATTATATACTTTAATGAATAATGCTAAATGTACGACCAATATATAGTTACAGAGATATTTGCAATCATTATATCGCGAGATTTTACTGTTATATCGCGAGATTTTGTATTCCATATATAATGAAATTTTGACAAATTGAATTTTTGCATTGAATTTTTTGTGTTATACAAATTGATGTACAAATAAAAAAAAACATTTCANCCTTGATACATTTTCTAACTTCAAATATCTTTGCCATTTAGGAACTCAAAGCATCTTTCTTTCTACTCTGAACCGTCCGTTTATTCTATTTACTACCCAAATAATATAACAACGATCGTCCCCACCTTTTTCTTCCAGTTAAAAATACTTGTTTGTGTAAATTTTGAGCTATCCCTTGTTTGTTTGCCAAAGTGACAGCGACTTGTTTTTGGGGATATTTTATTTCTTACACAGGTATGGACAGGTTGACTGTCAGGCCTCTTCCCCTGTAGGCTATATTCAGTCTCTAGTGTTCAGTGTCTCAGACCACAAAAAGTTTGATTTTTTCCTGTTCAAATCCATTCGCTTTGTGTGAGATAGCTTTCATGCGTATGCTTTAATCCTTTCTATTCCTTGGGGTTCTGAAAAATTGTAAACCTTTCTTTGTAGTTTCTTGGAACCTCAAATTGATATTTGAGAGGTCTGTAGTGGCGGTGTTTATGGTTTTTTTGTGTTGCAGGAGGTTGTAATGAATTGATGGTGCTGTGGTTTGAGATTGAAGGTTTGAAGATAAAGATTCCGTGTGCGGTTGGGGCGGTTTGGCAATTAATGTTTTTTCTGTCTTAAATCAATTCCTGAGTAAGTACTGCATAGCAAAAAAAGATGGGGTTGGGAATGTTTCGTTCTTTTTTGGTTTTAACGCTGTTCTTTAGGCCTTTGGTTTGCCAAAAACTTGTAACTGATGAGTCATTTGTCTTCGAATTCTTGCAAAAGATGGGCTTAAATGTATCTGAAGATCTTGGCTTTTCGGGTTCGATTTGTTCATTGAGAGGTATTTGTTGTGATGCCAAAGGTGAAAGTGTTGTTAAGTTGGAATTGCCTGGTTTGGGGCTATCTGGTGTAATTCCTGATAACACCATAGGAAAACTGACAAATCTTGAAACTTTGGATCTTAGCAATAACAACATCACTGCTTTGCCTTTAGATTTTTGGAGTCTGGGCTCACTCATGAATCTTAATCTCTCATTCAACCAAATATATGGGAGTCTTCCGAGTAACATAGGCAATTATGGACAACTTCAAAGTTTGGACCTTTCTCTCAACCGTTTATACGGGAGTATACCTGAAGCAATTAGCTCCCTCCTGAATTTGCAAGTTCTGAATCTCAGTGGCAATGGGTTTGAATCAGCAATCCCGTTGGGAATTTTGCAATGTCGGTTCTTGGTTTCCATCGATCTATCTGCAAACAAGCTTTGTGGTTCTCTTCCTAATGGTTTTGGAGGTGCATTCCCGGACTTGAGATTCCTGAACCTGGCTGAAAACGAAATTTTGGGTCGGGATTCTGATTTTTTAGGGATGAAAATGATTAGATATCTGAATATTTCGGGCAACTTGTTTAAGGGTTCTGTTGTTGGTATCTTTGAAGGTCCACTGGAGGTAATTGATTTGAGCAAAAACCAGTTTCAAGGCCACATTGATCTGGTTAGCTTTAGATCCACCTTCAATTGGACAAATTTGCAGCATTTGGATTTGTCAGAGAACCAATTCAGTGGAGAGTTTACTGATTTGAGTAATTCTCAGAATCTCAGACACCTTAATCTCGCGCATAATAGGTTCACCGAACAACGATTCTTGAAAGTTGATGATCTCACCATTTTAGAGTACTTGAATTTGTCTGGAACTAACTTGATCGGTCAAATTCCAATTAATATGTCATTTAAGAATAGTTTGAGGATACTTGATCTCTCGAAAAACCGTCTTAGTGATCGTATTCCTCCACTTCTTATCAAGAATCTTAAAGTTCTTGACCTTTCTTACAACAATCTGACAGGAGACATCCCCTTGATGCTGTTAGAAGAACTCCAGAATTTGGAGAGATTCAATTTCTCATATAACAACCTAAGTTTTTGCGCATCACAAATTTCCCCTGAAACTGTTCGCACAACTTTTATTGGATCTGTGAACAGCTGTCCGATTGCTGCAAATCCAGCCTTCTTTAAAAGAAAATCTCCGAAGCATAGGGGACTAAAGCTTGCCCTGGCTTTAACCCTCTCAATGATTTGTTTACTTGTGGCCTTACTCTTTTTAGCCTTCGGATACCAAAGAAAAACTAGAATCCAGGGCGGCGGGAAACAGAATTCTTTGAAGGAAGAACAAAACATCTCAGGACCCTTTTCATTCCAGACTGATTCAGCCACGTGGGTAGCTGATGTTAGGCAAGCAACAACTGTGCCAGTTGTGATTTTCGAGAAACCGTTGTTGAATTTCACATTTGCAGACCTATTGTCTGCAACTTCTCAGTTTGACCGGGATACATTGTTGGCTGAAGGGAGGTTTGGGCCGGTCTATGGTGGAGTTTTACCAGGAGGGATTCATGTTGCTGTTAAAGTCTTGGTCCATGGATCCACCATGACAGACCAAGAAGCAGCAAAGGAACTCGAGTATCTTGGTCGAATTAAACATCCTAATCTAGTTCCATTAACTGGATATTGCCTGGCCGGAGATCAAAGAATTGCTATATATGATTACATGGAGAATGGGAACCTGCAAAACCTGCTATATGATTTGCCACTCGGTGTTCAAACAATAGAAGATTGGAGCACCGACGCATGGGAAGACGAAAACAATGGGATACAAAATGTTGGGTCTGAAGGGTCGCTAACGACTTGGAAATTCAGGCACAAGATAGCACTTGGCACGGCACGTGCACTGGCATTTCTTCATCATGGCTGCTTTCCCTCAATTATTCACAGAGACGTCAAAGCTAGCAGTGTTTTTCTTGACTCTAGCTTGGAGCCAAGATTGTCGGATTTTGGACTGGCAAAGATTTTTGGGAACGGGCTCGAGGATGAGATTGCTCGTGGATCACCAGGATATGTGCCACCTGAGTTATTTCAGCAAGAAACCAACTCTCCAAAGACCCCAACACCAAAATCTGATGTATATGGATTCGGGGTTATTCTTTTCGAGCTGATAACTGGGAAAAGGCCTGTTGGAGATCATTATCCAGAGGACACGGAAGCAAATTTGGTTAATTGGGTCAGAGGATTAGTTAAGAGGAAACAAGAATCACAAGCGATTGATCCGAAAATTCGTGGAACCGGACCAGATGGGCAACTTGTAGAAGCGTTTAAGATTGGATATCTTTGCACAGCTGAGGTTCCTTCAAAGCGTCCTACCATGCAACAGGTAGTTGGACTGCTGAAGGATCTCGAACCAATCACAGAAAAATGAGAATATTGAATTGAAAATTCAGTTTTTAGCCTTTTATATTTTTGAGAGATCTTATAAGTCATGAACTTGATTTTTTTTCCGTTTTAAGATTGTATAGCAGCCTGAGTTTTTTCATACATGGATATTTTTTTTTATCCTTTTTCATGCTATTACTAGTGGCTAAAATGGTTAACAGTGAACCCCAATACGTAAAAGAGTGGATTTTGCTGTTTTGATGGATTCGCTAATGTAACAGAAGTATAGTGAAATAATTAAACAATGGAAAAAACTTGTGTAAGACGGTCTTACGAATCGTATTTTGTGAGACGGATCTCTTAAATGGGTCATCCATGAAAAAGTATTACTTTTTATGCTAGAAGTATTTTTTTTAATTGTGAATATCGGTAGGGTTGACCCGTCTCACAAGAGACTTACTCTTAAACCATATCGGAGCACTGAATCCCAAGGAATCATCTTCTTGAAGTATACATGCTTGCAAACAAGAGATGGTTCATTATCCTCCATTGGTTTTTGAACCTTTTGAGTGATTATGCATCAAAATTCCAAATTTGAGACGATATTTCAAGTTTAAAATATTGATATAATAAAACCGATTCCTCCATTTTCGTAAAAAAAATCTGATAATCCAATTATACGTGGTACATATGAAGTGTTTATTCTAGTGTATCATAGCCAATAATAGAGAATATTAAATATAAGATCAAACATTTTAATGTGAATAAGGTGCGCTCAAGAGTCGTGATGAAGTATAAATAGCATTTATTCCAAGAAAAAGAGATGCAATATGGTCCTATTTGTCAATGATATCTTTAACAATTTGAAAATCACTCAAACTTCAACTTCATGTAGATCGTAAGCAATACTAATTACATTTGGATTAAGCAAAAGTACACTTGACGATAATTCTCATCGATTGTACTTTAACTTTAATTATCATTGATTTCTTCTATAAATACGTGTGATCATCTCATAGAGAGTTTCTAATATTAAAAAATAACATTATTATATATTTGTGATCAGCATATGGTGATATGTTAGCAATACGATGTTATTGTGGTTATAGAAATTGATAGCGATATATCATTATAATTGCAAAAATGTAAGCAAGAAGGGAGCAATGTGGTAAAACTCCACCATAGGTCCATAGACATTGAAGGAACCATCTCTTGTGTTAGCAATACGATGTTATTGTGTTGTAATGTCTTATGAGTTTTACCGTATTGCTAATTAGTTCTATCCTGAAATAAATAAATTTAACATAACGTGTTGTTATTGTAGGTTAATGGAAACAATATTTACGTTTTGAAACAATATATTGCCTATGTGAACAATGTTACTATTATTGTGGTTACATGAAATTTAAGCATAAATTTAAAATACCGTATTGTTAACAAATAAATTTAAAAAATTTAGTATCACAATAAAGTAATTATAGCACTAAGTCCACTCCTCTAAATTATGCTTAATGATTAAACAAAAGACATAACGTAAGTATTTGTTATAACATTGTGGTTAATTGAAACAATATTTACGTTTTGTTATATAGCTTTAGTCCTTGGATGAGTTTTACCGTATTAGCAAGAAAGGATATGTTATTGTGGTTATGGAAATTGAGAGCATTTTCTAAAGAATAGTGTTAGCAATACGATATTATTGTGTTAAACTCTCTTATGAGTCACTCGCTAATGTATGTTATAGTCGTTCAATCCTGAGCATGCATGAGGAGGGTGTGTTAGATGTCTTACATCGACTTGATTAGATATTTGAGAATAGTATATACAGATTTGAATAATCCTACTTTCTGAGCTAGTTTTTGATATTGAGTTAAATCGAACTATGATTAATCTGTATTGAGTCTTATTTATATATTAACTCGGAGAAAATTTAAAAAACATATGTATTTAGCATTAAACAAATATAATATAAATCCCAAAATTTTATATTCGATCTTCCTATCAAATAGGAAAATTTTGTATAGCAACCTCTCAAATAATCATAATATAAATTTTGGGTGGTGGATTATCATTATAACTTGAGTCGTACAACTTCAAATACTTACGTTATGTCTTTTGTTTGATCATTAAGCATAATTTAGAGGAGTGTGAGTTAGTGCTATAATTACTTCATTGTGATACTAAATTTTTTAAATTTATTTGTTAAAAAACAATTTACACATTTCGTATTTAAATATTATGAGCAGGTTTTCTGTTTAAATTGCTCGAGATGTCTTAAAAACTTTTACAGACCCATATTCATGGAAGCCCAAAAGTTGGGTTTCGTAATGGTATCTACGGGCTATGCAGAAACATTCAAATTTGAGTAGGCTCGACCCATTTACCCCTCTAGCATTTTTATACAGCCTCTCAATAGTTTAATTTATGACGAACTCCTGTCTATTTTTGAAGGGGTAAAACTATTTACGAAAAGAACTTTGTTAATGTATTGCTTGAATCGGATTTCTTACTAGTAATGTAAACAGTAACAATTATTTAGGATGATCTTAGCTATTTTGGTGTGTGTGCTGCTGAAATT
Organism: Primulina huaijiensis; assembly: GCF_012295235.1. NCBI lineage: Eukaryota > Viridiplantae > Streptophyta > Magnoliopsida > Lamiales > Gesneriaceae > Primulina > Primulina huaijiensis. Next base: position 3,527,538 of record NC_133310.1, on the reverse strand, counting down.
GGAAAGCATATATGAAGACCAGTAATTTCAAATATTGTACATGTTAGTAGATCGACTAATATGATATCTCATAAAATTGTTTGTTTTGTTTCTTCTACTCATCCATCGTTTGTCTAGATGAATGATGAGTTTCCCTCCTGGTTAATTAGGTTTGTAATATATGATTATTCTTAATACAATTATAAGTTTTTTTTTTTTAAAAAAAAACAACTACAAACACGTGATATATAATATAATTTTGTATTGTATATTTTTAAAATTTTTATTTATGGCTTTAAATTAATTATAAGATATTCAAAAGTTCGATAAAGAAAAGAAATTTTTTAGCGATAATGAAATATTGATAAGATTTGATAGTTATATATTTAAATTTTATTAATATATATTTTTATGATATTTAGATTAAATAAAAAATAGATTAATTTGTAATTTGAGCAGAGTAATTTTTTATTTTAAAAAATTAAAATATAATCTCTAAGTTACTTATTCTACGTTTCCAATAATGGCGTAAACGAATCGAAATGACTCGATAAATATTTGATATGTATTTGAAGTTATCGAATTCGAGCGAAACTCGAACATGTTCTAACTTTTTTCTGGATCAAACTTAAGCCAAAATTATTGTATTCGATAATTTACGACCCGCTCGTGAGCCTTGATGTTTTATCAATATAATATAGTGATATACGAAATATATATATATTTCGAGGCTTTTAGGCTTTTGAGCTTTCGAACTTTCCGTATCAAAACTTAATGTACGAGAAATAGTTCTAATGGCTCATGAATATGTTCCAACATTTCGAACCCTAAACACAAAAAATCAGAATTTCCAAGCTTCTAATTGAGCTCGAGCTCAAATATATTTAATTTGAATCAAATTCGATATTTAACTTTGTACTAATCTTCAACGCGATTCGATCGCTACATTTCTATCAACAACATTGATAATATATGATAAATGATATAAAGAGTATTGATAATTTTTTTTATAATCATCAATTTTTTATAATTTCATTTTATAACACGTAACAAAACTTTCACTCGAGGATTTTTCGATGATGAATTATTATTTGTCATGAACAATTAACTACCTTTTGCCTTTCTTCCATGTTTTTTTTATTTAAAAAACGTATAGTATTAGAATTTGCAAAGGATGCGTGGACATACATATATATACACACACACACACAGAGGAAAAAGGCCGAAACTCTTTCCTCAACAAAATCAAACTTGCATAAAGAAAGACAGAGATGTCGGACGAGGAACATCACTTCGAGTCGAAGGCGGACGCTGGTGCCTCCAAGACTTACCCTCAGCAAGCCGGCACAATCCGTAAGAACGGCTATATAGTCATCAAAGGCAGGCCTTGCAAGGTTTTAAATTTTTTTTCCCTCGATTTTCGTCGTAGATTCGATCATTTTGTGGAATTTGGATCTCGGTTTTTGTTAGTTTCTTCAGATCTTGATGGGTTGTTCAATTCTCCATCCAGGACGTGTATCACGTATCGATTTGTTTTCTCCCTTCTTCTCCTCTAGGTTAATTTTGTTGTATATGTTCGTCCCATTCTTTTCCCAAATTTCTTGTTTAAATTTGTTTTTTTAATATATATATATCTCTTCTTGGTTTTACATCTTTTTGAATTTTTTATAAGTATAGGGCATATTCTCAGTCGACAATTGGCAGTGGGATTCAAGTCCACTGCCGCAAGGTTTCTTGAGTCGATAATGCCTTTTTCTTAGGTTTTGGAATTGATAAGTTTCATACTTTATGTGTTTAAGTTCATCTCAGCTTAACGTTGTGTAACCTAATGTTAGAAATCAGTGAAGTTCACGAGGAACAATTCATCATTAATGTATTAGTTATTGGATAATAGATTGGAAAAGAAAAAGTAAATTTATGATGCATTGTCAGACTGTACTATATTAAGGATTGATAAATCACGGATCCATATCCATTATCTAGTGTTTTATTTCCTTTTTTGTGAGGCTACCTTTTATATGTAAAACCAATTACTTGAAATGTCTTCTTCAACATGTTTAGGCTTACCTTCATACTTTTGTTGCTTTACTCTTGAATTTTTGTTCCTGAAATTTTGTTTCACCTTTATTTTGTGAGTGTCTAGGACACGTACCATGGGCTTAGACTTTCTCAAGACGCTTTAAAGTTCCTTTTGTTTATAGTATTATGTTAGCGGAAAAAATTGCCATAAAATCTTTTAAAAAATGTACTGTATGCTGGCTGGAATTACATGGAAATGATATCCTTTCAAATAAAATGAAACTGTAGCGTAATAATATGCAGTGCAGCATAATGCTTCCTGACAAGATTCTCATTTACGTCAACCTGTAAATATTTTTGTTCCTGGAAGCGTATAATTTTTTTTCTTGTCAATCAAATATTTGTAGGCATGGTGTCTTCCAAGATGCAATAAAAGCATAATGTATAGTTCTTATGGAGTTTATTCAAATGTATATCGTTAATTAGTTAATTTATTCCATCGATACAATGTTTCTTTTCCTAGTATATTAACTATTTGTCGATTGTGATTGCATATGACCTTGTCTTCATTGCAAGAAATAGTATCACCATATCTGGTGAACTCTTCCCTCCGTTTGTGGTGGTATATATTGATAATATTGAAAACAAAAAACAATAAGTTGATTATTTAGAAAAAATATTGGATTTTTCTGTCATATTCATCCGACCAATGTTGAAATCCAAATAGTGGATAGCCGGCATTGGGACTTTTATCTTGAATTGATGTTTCCGATACAAAAAATGTAGTATAAATAGTAATACTTCTTCTACTGTCGAGGTAACTACAAATTCTAATGGATGTTGTATCCTAGATCTTTCATATAATTTTCTTAAGAATTTAGTTTACTAGCAATGGGTGCTTCTATAATTTTCTTAAGAATTTAGTTTACTAGCAATGGTGCTTCTCTCGTATTATTTTTTGTAGATCTTGCCCTTTACTTAATTTCTCCCAGAAAACCTTGATGTTTGAATGTGATAATTTTTTCCCTATCATGTTTGAATAGGTCGTGGAGGTCTCGACCTCGAAAACTGGCAAGCATGGGCATGCAAAGTGTCACTTTGTGGCAATTGACATATTCAATGGCAAGAAGCTTGAGGATATTGTTCCATCCTCACACAACTGTGATGTAACGTGTCGTTGATTTATTTGTTTTATCCTTGCCATTATTGTTTCTGACCTTTGCGCGAAGCACTCTTCTGTTCTGTTTTATTACCAATAAAATTGACGTATTTTGTTCTTAAATGTTTTCTTAGGTGCCTCATGTGAACCGCACTGATTATCAACTTATCGACATCTCTGAAGATGGTTTTGTAAGTTACTGCATTTTACACTATCCTATTCTGAAATAATTGGGCACATTTATAGGAACGCTGAAAATAATGTGGATGATGCGAACTGGATGTTTACAATCATTCAATATATTTGTCTAGTATTTTCAATTTTTGTGCCTTTTTTTAACTCTATCCCTCCATCAAGGTTTCTTGTCGGTATCTGAAACTAGAATCCTACTCTCATTTTAGTTGCTATATATTTCTTTTTATGTCTGCATTTCATTTGTTGCTTTCTAATTCCCATGGTAATTCATATTTTCGCTTTTTTTTATATTTACTTTTAGTTCAGGTCGTACAAATTTGTTTTATTACTGTGTTTCAAATGGTATTACTGTCGATATCATATACGATATCCTTTTCTACTTTTTATAAAGTATTCAAATTTTGAATAAAAAAGATCCTTTAAATGCAACTCGGGTTCTCAGTAACTGTTGTCGACCAATTTTCTATAGATTAATTCCTAATCTGGTTGTTTGAAGAGCCAAAATTGGAAACAGCATATATCTATGCATACAGGATCATACGGCATATCAAGCAAGACACAGTTTATACCTCGAATTTAAATTCAAGATTAGGCTTAGTTGATATTTGCCATGGGTTGGTACCCTTGTCTTTGTTGTAGGTTTCCCTTCTGACTGAAAATGGAAACACCAAAGATGACTTGAAGCTCCCTACCGATGAAAATCTGCTTGGCCAGGTTTGCTATTTTATCACCATGAACATTTTCTATTGCCGGCTAACAAGATCAATTGCTTATATCAAGATTCACTTGAAGTTGATCCTAAACGCATAAATTTCTTATACTTTTTGAAAATTTCCAACAAACTCTTTTTTCTTGGTGTTTATATAGTTTATAATAAAGAATGTTTGATTTTAAGACACATTTAACTTAAAAAATACTGATTGTGGTTTTGATCGCAAGTAGATTAAAGGTGGGTTTGAGGAAGGAAAAGATCTCGTGGTATCCGTCATGTCTGCAATGGGAGAAGAGCAGATATGCGCTCTTAAAGACATTGGTCCTAAGAACTGAATGTCTTGTAAGTGGCACTACTACTTATTGAACAAATTCAAAAATTCTATAACAATGGGTGTGCATGTACCATCGTGAGTTTTTCTTTTTCTATGGCTTGACGACGGTGATCAAACAGTGTTGTCGTCGGTCCCTTACTGTAACTAAACTTTATTCGTGCTTCGACGTACACTTCTGATATTAAGGTATTATTGGTTTTCGGTTGAATCGGTTTGTTTTAAATTCCAGTTCGAGTTGTTTTACTTGAGATGCTAGTCGAGTTTATGTTTCGCCATATTTAACCGTAGTACCCAGTTGGGATTTAGAAGATGCTTGTATGATCCCTTGTTACATGATTTATTTGTTCACTAAACTGTTGTCTTATTTGCGTATTAAAACTATAAATCAGTTGCATCATTTGGCAAAATGAAGACTTTTGTAATCAAATGTTTTCTGCATGTTTTTTTTAGTACACCGACGCACGCATACGATTTTTTTTATAATTTATTTGGTTTATATTTAAATAAGGATCAAAATATAATTATAAAAAATAGTGAGTGACTACACTGTAATTTTGATATATTAACTAAAAAAATAAATATAAAAAATAAGAATAAAAAAACTCAAGTAAGAATTGAACCTATAACCTCATGTTTAAGAAACAAATGTTTTATCCGCTAAACTACATATGACTTATATTAATTTTTTAACACTTTATTAATATATATAATTAGTAAAACAGATTATGACACCAAAAATTAGTTACTTTAAAGGATTTTTTTTTAATAACATAGAATATAGAATAGGTAGATAAAATTATAGTTTCAAACCAGATAAATGTCTAGGATAAATTCAAAAACAAGATGGACTTTCAAAATCTAAAAAAAAAAAAAAAAGGGTGAAATCAAACCAAAAAAATTACATATATAATTGATTAAAAATTATTTATTTAATTAAATAATTAATATTTTTAGCAAAAAAAATCTTTATGAAAACACATCACATAACTAATTTGATTGGGGGTCGATTTTTAACTCGATCTAATTTATTAAAAAATATTATTTTTTATCTATACTATATTATTAAAGTTAAAATATCTAAAATAACTAATTTTTGATGTCTCGATCTGTTCTAATAATTATATCATAATCCCAGTCCGGTAATTTTTTTCAATCAAATCCAATCAATTCATGGAAATCAAACGAGATCAAGGTCCAGATCTTTTGAGTCCCGATCGCATTGAAAAAACGATGATAATATCCAAAAATCAGCCTCCTCTCTCTCCAGTTGGAATCGTACTTGACTTCCGGTTTCCTCTTCGCTCTTGTTCCCGAACCGGCTGAACTGTTCCATCATTACACGTATCGATACATCTTTGATCATCGATTCGCAAGTGTTAACGTTAACTCATGGAGCTCGTGGGGAGGATGCCTCACGCGATTCGGATGTGCGTCTGTTTCACCTTCTTCCTCCCCGTCGCTCGCGCTTTCTATCTTCCTGGCGTTGCTCCCAAAGATTTCTTAAAGGTATGAATTAATGGTTTTACACACTCTTCACTGTATATATGCTCCTCTTAGAGTTGATGATTCGATGATTGCTTGTTCGCTTGTTTGAGTTTTATTTCGAATTCTTCATCTTGATTAATAACGATTTGACCAGGTGTATGTCTCAAGTAAATGTTGGGTTTTTAAAAGCTGGTGAAATACTGAGACTGAGTAAATTTTGTTGTGAATTTGTTGGTTATGGGCTTCCCTCTCGGCTCTCAGATCTCTGGATTTTTTCTTCTTCTTTGAGTTTTGATAATGCATACCGGTAATTTTTATAGCAAATGTACGCTCGTGAGTTTTCATATTATCTATATTTTTTTGGTTGATTTTGATTTTATTTGCATATGCACTGCCACAACAATAATATGATCAGCCATGAAAATATTACGTTTCAGAATAGTAGTACAACATTTTATTGGCACGTTTTGCAGTGTAACCTTTGCAAGTTCCTAGTAAGATCGTGGCAGTTAGAAAATCGATGCAATAACATGGGAAAATTTCTATTCAGTACGGAGTTAAATTTATTTGAAGCTTAGAAGTGGCAGTTTTTTATTATTTTTGTGGAACTTTACACCTTATTACTTGGATCTAATTAAAAGAGACAAGCTTATTGAAATCATTTCTAATGAACATATAATCTTCTATCTTTGTGACACTGCTAACCCATTCTTCTTCTGATCCCTTCCCCTGAGACACTCTTTAAGACCCCACGATCCTATTGCCTACTTCAAATGTTAACCCGATGCTCTTCTAATTTCCACTGAATGCATCATATCTCACATCATGAGATCCCTGGCTCGAGCCTGAGAGGTTTATTTCCTCATTAACTTAAAATCATCAAAATTTTACTTGTAACTGAATGACAAATATCACATTACTTTGGCTAAATATAGTTCTTGTTCAAGTAAAAAAATGTTCTATGAGAAGTACCTTTATCTAAAAAAGTTCTTTGAGAAGTAACTTGATTTTTTTACTCCAAAGTAGTGACACAGATGATTGTAGGTCTCTCAGATTTGGTAGCATCATTAAAAATTTGTTTATTTTGATATCTGAGGAAATAGTCAGTGGCCTCAAATAGGGTGTGATTGTGTGATTTTTCTTAACTATTTATAATTTTTGAGTGTAATGAAACATGTAGATTCAACTGGGGGCACATTTATACTTAGTGAAAGAAATTAAAGAGAATTTTGCAGGTGCAAATAGTAGTTTAATAACAGTGCCTTTTCTCCTTCACATAATCTCTCCATGTTGATAACTCATTCTGTGTTTTCACATTTTTGAGATTAATATGAGGAAATGATACGACTTTGTTTAGAAGATCAAAACTTCGCTATCCCTCAAATTTAAATGATGTTCAAAGCTGCCTTTTGAAGTAGCTGATTTGACATTTTAATGTATGTAGTAGAAACTCTTTCTTTACCAAGTTGATGCTACAAACTACAATGTAGCGGCAGTCTTTGTGAGTTAATATTCATGTTGTCCATCTTCATTTTTCATAACCTAATTTTGAACAAATTATACATGTATTACACATCCATTACAATTGCATGTATACAGCTTTGACTTTATAATTTGGGCTTGCTATGATGCGAATGCTCCAATTTGCTGTTCTTTGTGGCAGGGTGATACTCTGAAGGTGAAAGTGCAGAAATTGGCATCGGTGAAAACTCAGCTTCCATATTCCTATTATTCTCTCCCTTACTGTACACCGAAGAAAATCGTCGACAGTGCGGAAAATCTAGGGGAAGTTCTTCGTGGGGATCGCATTGAGAACTCTCCCTATGAAGTATGGCTTTCTTTCAGTGTTCTTTCTTGCATTTGAATTTGCTAATCTTTCAGGCAATGAATGTTTTCCAGTTTCATCTTGCTGTAAGATCAGTTTTGTTCTCACCGGATTGAAATGTTCTTCACAATCACATTCCTTTTTGCAGTTTAAAATGCGAGAACCGCAAATATGTAGTGTTGTTTGTCATAGTACTCTTCAAGCCAAAGATGCAAAGGAATTTAAAGAGAAGATTGATGATGAGTATCGGGTGAACATGTAAGCTACTTTTTTTTACGTATTTTATGCCTTTTGAACATTTTTCCACAGATTGCTCAATTAACCCATCTGGCAGGATATTGGATAATCTCCCTCTAGTTATGCCCTACAAAAGATCTGACACGGATTCATTGGTGTATCAACATGGTTTCCCTGTAGGAGTGAAAGTGCAGTATGGTGGAGTAAGTATTAGACCGATTAATCATTAAGAAGCCCCTTCTTAACGAAAAAGTCCATCAATTTTCTCTCTTTTCTGAATTGTTTGTTCATAGCAAAAGGAGCAAAAGTACTTTATCTACAACCATTTGGCCTTCACTGTAAAGTATCACAAGGATGAAGGAACTAATGCTGCAAGAATCGTAGGATTTGAAGTCAAACCATTCAGGTAATATGATTCTACCGCTCAATGTTATGCTTCAACTATCTCTTGACTTGTTATTGATCTTTGTTTACACAATGCATTCAGTGTTAAGCATGAATATGAGGGTAATTGGAATGATGAAACAAGATTAACGAATTGCGATCCTCATGCAAAACGCATTGTTACTGGCAACGATTCCCCTCTTGAAGTTGAAGAACAGAAGGAAATTATTTTTACCTATGATGTGGAGTTCCAGGTATTACTCTTTTTCTTATTGTGTGTGTATAAATATATGTTCAAACGCATGATTGATTTCAAGCTGCTGTGAATTTATTATTTTCCTTCTAGGAGAGTGAGATCAAATGGGCTTCTAGATGGGATACTTATCTTTATATGGCAGATGATCAAATCCATTGGTTCTCAATTGTCAACTCATTGATGATTGTTCTTTTCCTCTCGGGAATGGTGGCCATGATTATGCTTCGGACGCTCTACCGTGACATCTCCAAGTACAACCAATTGGAAACCCAAGAAGAATCCCAAGAAGAAACTGGATGGAAATTAGTTCACGGGGATGTTTTCAGGCCTCCTACAAACTCAGATTTGTTGTGTGTTCATGTTGGCACTGGTGTTCAGTGTTTTGGGATGATTCTAGTGACAATGGTCTTTGCTGCACTCGGCTTCCTTTCTCCTTCAAACCGAGGGGGTTTGATGACAGCTTTGTTATTTCTCTGGGTTTTCATGGGCCTGTTTGCTGGCTACACCTCAGCTCGTCTCTACAAAATGTTCAAGGGAACGGAATGGAAGAAAATTACTCTTAAAACAGCTTTCATGTTCCCTGGAACAGTGTTTTCCGTTTTCTTTGTGTTGAATGCTCTAATTTGGGGAGAGGAATCATCTGGAGCAGTCCCATTTGGGACCATGTTTGGATTAGTCCTCTTGTGGTTTGGCATCTCTGTCCCACTTGTTTTTGTTGGTAGTTATGTAGGGTTCAAAAGACCCACTATCGAGGATCCAGTAAAAACCAATAAAATTCCAAGGCAAATACCTGAGCAGGCATGGTTCATGAACCCAGTCTTTGCTATATTAATAGGAGGCATACTCCCATTTGGCGCAATATTCATCGAGTTGTTTTTCATCCTGACGTCAATCTGGTTACATCAATTTTATTACATCTTTGGATTCCTCTTCCTGGTATTCCTCATCCTTATTGTCACCTGTGCCGAGATCGCTATAGTGCTTTGCTATTTCCAGCTCTGCAGTGAAGACTACTTGTGGTGGTGGAGATCGTACTTGACCTCAGGTTCATCTGCACTCTATCTCTTCCTTTATGCAGCATTCTACTTCTTCACGAAGCTCAACATCACAAAACCAGTATCAGGCGTTCTTTATTTCGGATATATGCTCATTGGTTCATATGCATTTTTCGTGCTCACCGGTACGATTGGATTCTATGCATGTTTCTTGTTCACTAGGCTTATCTACTCATCTGTCAAGATTGACTGAAAAGTTGAAGTATTTGAAAGCCAGTTTGAAGTATCACTTACATCTCAAGGAACTTGCAAATTACGCTCTACAACAAGTTCAAGTTTTTATTTTCTGATATGTACGAGTCATTGGAGTTTTTTTAAGTGATATCTTTAGTTTTTCTTGATAAACAATGCTTGGTGGCATCTAGGATTGTTAGGTGATATCTTTTAAGTTACTTGAATCCATGTTAGAAACTAACGGCAGACCACGACCAGAAATTTGTTTCTCTGTTAGCCTTTTTCAGTACATATGGATTATAAATGGAGGATTATCATTTTGTGAAAGAGTCGAGCTAGTACAAGACATGAGATACATGTAAGCACGACAACCAAGAATTGCAGAACGAAACAGCGTAATATTATATTACAAAACAAAAATTTCTTGAAGGTAAGACAACAGTTTGCACCAATCATGTCAACTAAGCTTGGTTGCAATTATATTTCTTTACATGAATCGGGATCGTTTCCTGATTCTTATTTTCTCTCCTAGTATTTCACTTTAAAAAATTGATAATTATCAAAACAAAGGAAAAAACCCTTGTAAAAATAATATTTGCATGCACAAAATATATCTCACCGAAAAATTTAACACTAATCAATATGTATCGTACCTACATAAAATCTAGAAAAAAATAAAATAAAATAAAATGGAAAATATATATATTATATATAAATGTTGATTCTTTTAGTAGTCCGAATTTGTAATATCAATTAATTTTTACGAAAATAATTTATTCATTTAGACAAATAATATTTCATATAATTTATTTATAACTAAAATATCTAATTCAATTTTAAAATTCAAAAATTCAAGTATTATATCTACAAATCACATATTTAATATAATTATATTATTTTTATCCAAATAATAATTTAATATTATAAAAAAATGTATTGATCAACTCGATATTATTAGTATAAATTAAAATAGAAACATATGTATAGCGCTTTTCAATGTTTGGCAACTCTGGCAGCTTCAAGTGCAGAGACTTCAGCCTTGTTCTTGGAACCCAGAGTGAAGTAAGCAATCGCGAAGACAATGGCAAACCCGCCGATGGCGGTTCTTATTGGGATCTTAGGCAATTTGCCACCAGTCTGATGCAGAACCTCCGTGTTCTGCTGAGCGGCGGAAGGCAGCCGTGGCGACGTCTGAAACCCTCCATCGTGACTCTTTTCCTCCAAGACCGCCTGTCCCGCAACCCCCGCCGCCTTCATGACCTGCTGCCCCTTCCTCAGTGGTGGCACTATTCGAACGCCGCCTGTCGAATTCGTCTCACTTGGTGTAGTCATTCTTTGTTGATATGTTAATCAACTGCGCTTCTTCAACTTCTTCTTTGTAAACTGTGCTTGATTTAAAGGAAAAAAACAAGGAGGAGGATTTTGGTTAAGCAGTTGAAGAGAAGAGAGTTTGCTGAGAAAAAGAGCAAGTTTGGCCTGCTGAATCGGTCTCGCCTTGTTTTCTTCCACTTTTCAAGGTTTATCTTCCATGTGAAAATAACTAAATATTTCCAAAGAAAAACATTAATAGATAAATAAAAAAGACTTTTTTTATTTATATATTTGTGCTGCAATCTCATAGTTTTCGAGAAAAAGAAACGAATCATTCATATTGGATATTTAAATCATTCATTATGTGAATTTGTAAAATAAATATTTACTCAAACTCTTCACTCATTCAGCACAAAGAATAACATTTTAATTTACAATTTTTTAAAAAGAATATATAGTATAAGAGGTCGTTTGCTTGGTCCTAATGATGTAAATGAACCAAATCACGTTGAATATTAGTAAAACTTACAGCTCAAATTCGAGTTCAATTCGAATCTCGAGATTTTTTTAAAAAAATTGTCTGGAATTCGGCTCGAAATGTTCAAACATGTTCGTGTACTATTTGAATTATTGCTCGAATATTAAGTATTCCGATGGATTTGAATCCATAATAAGTCATTCATTAGTTTGTTTGGACAAATCCACTTGATAAATGATTTCAAATATCAAATTATTATATTTTGAGTCATTTGTTGTGTGTTTCAAATTCATCTCAATTTGGTGTTATTTCAAATCTTGTCATCAAATGTTTCTTCAAATCCAAATTCAACACATGATTCAAAAGCTCCTGAAATGTTCAAAACGTCAAAATGTACATATATTTGATATACATTAATGTAATATTAATAAATTATTAAGATCGCTATTAAACAAAATAATTTTTGCTCGAAAAAAGTTTAAACATATTCGAATTTGACTCGAATTCGATAATTTCAAAAACAAATCAAATATTTATCGATCTACTCGATAAACTCGTGATCCGGCATAGCTCATGAACCGGATAGATTGCGCTACTCGGACATTTGTTCTTAAGTTTTTAAACCCTGATCCCATCCTTTTATTAATTTTTTTTATTAAAAAAAAAAACCGGTCCTTTATATTTTGGAGAGACCTCGGCTGTTCTTAAATATAAAACCATCATATCCTCCTTATCCTTCGAAATTGATCCTCAACTTCACCGAGGAAACAAGAACTGAAGGCTTTCGTCAACATTCCTTACTCAGGTTCGTCCATTTTTTAAAAGTAATAATTTTTAGATTTTTACTTTTCAATTTGTGTAGCCTTTTTTCTCATTCGGTTGTGTGATGAAATACTTTTATCGTGAACATTGGGAAGGAAGGAGAGAAATGAAGGAATTTTAGGACCCTTTTAAATCTTGTGTTTTTTTTTGTTTGTTCGTATAGTTTCCTTTTTTGTGTTTATTGATGGGGATTTTCTTGGCAGATTGACAGATGGGGATCTGGTAAGCTCATATATGTTGAAGATTTCAGAATACAATTTAAAAATTCTCTGTGTTTCTGATTTCAGGTATGAGTTGTGGATATATACATTTCCAGTTGTGTATTACTTCTCTCGTGCATTGTGAAGGGAGGAATGCACTTGAATGAGTGGATATTCTGAAGCACAACTCACAGCAAGGCCTCAGTTTGCTCGAATCTTTGAAGGCACAGTTTGCTTCTATATGATCTTGTTAAAATGCATTTTGAAATGTTGAATGGTTGTGTTTCTCTTTGAATAATCCCATTTTTCCATCTTTTCATGGGTTAGCTTTGTTATTTTGCTTGCAGAACAGTTGCTGTCAACTTAGGCTCCATCAAGCTTGGATTTTCCTCGCAGCACCCGAATCATTTCCAAGCTGTGGTCACAAAATACAGATTTTCCTCGTTATTGAGAAGAAACCATTCCATATACCCATTATTGAGTTGAGGCGAGCTGCAAGGCAGATGTTTAAAAACAGTAAGGACCAACGTAGAGGAATTCCTCCTCCGAAAGTAGGATTGGTGGTTCAAAGATTAATTACTGTTGCTTACAGCGTCATGAATGCCAGAATAAAACTTATTAACAATCTCAAGACGCTGTTGAAAGTGGTGCCTGTCCACGGCTGCAAGTATTCTTCATCCAATGCCATGTTATTTTATTACTATTTAGAATTACATATATTATTCTCCAACACTTTTTTTTTTGGTTTTCCGTGTCATTTTCACATTTCTTGATCTAAAATATGTAAGTAAAATCCTACTCCTTAATGTGCCATTTTTTCCCCTTATCATGCTGGTAACAAGTTCGTAAAAAAAATAATCTTGACTTTGCAACTGCTATTGTTGGTAAATCAGGGTAGTAAATATTCTAAGACCTATCGATTCTATGATTGATTTTTTGATGTTGCAATGCTTGTAGGTTGTGTAGTGAAATTCATGTGGGTCATGTCGGGCATCCTTTCAAGTCTTGTAGAGGATCACAAGCTTCTGCTCTCGTAAAGGGCATCATGAGTGGGGGGGAAGGGTTCTTGAGGACGTTTTGATACCTATTGATGCCTACCACTTGTGATCGTCTGGGAAAGCGGATTCCTCACTAGGAAAGATTTTCAATCCCAAGAATTCATGCAGTTGTGGAGCTCTGCATGCCCGAATATCTGACTAAAAGGAGAAGAAAACCTATCATACGCATTGGCAAAAAGGAATTCGTCGATGCAGATGAAAGTGAACCACCAGATCCTGAGCCAGAAGTTCCAAAAACTCCAATATTGGCTGAAATACCAGACTCTGCTATCATACCACCATCCAGCAAAGAAGAAACGATGTTACTTGCCATAGAAACTCCGCAAGCATGGGAAGAAATGAGAGAAGGAAGCTAAGTTGTGGTTATTGTCCTGAAGTTCATGTTGGTCCGACGCACCAACAGCGTAATGGGCAACATGGATGGCAAATTCTCTCTTCGGTAGCTGAAGTTTTTTAGATAACTTCGTTTGAACTTTTATACGGGAGATCAGCAAGAATAAAATCTTAAAGATCAGGCAGGCATCCCCAACTAATGACGGGGTCCGAGTTTAGTGAAATTAAATCTAAAAAAAATTACACACTGACACTACATAAAAATATGGTATATAGGAAAATTTGAGAACGGGTGGGTGCACTATATTAAAATAATATTGTTATTTACATAATTTTCATGTAAAAATTCAATTTTAGTTTTTTTAAAATGTAATTCCTTTTTAACTTGAATCTTTTCAAATACATACAAATTTTGTCCCTGAAATACATAAACAAATACATCAACCACGCGTTAAATTTGGGAGTAGGTTTCTTGTGAGACGGTCTGACGAATCTTTATATGTGAGACGAGTCAATCCTACCGATATTCACAATAAAAAGTAATACTCTTGACATAAAAAGTAATATTTTTTCATGAATGACTCAAATAAGAGATCGATCACACAAAATAAGATTCGTGAGACCATCTCACGTAAGTTTTTGCTTAAATTTGGATGGACGAGTTGGATCGTGGAGTCGGCCACTTTTCTATGGATAATCCCTTGCTCAGTTTTTAACAGCTCTTATTCAACATTAGTGAAGGTCGGCTAACAAAGTTGCTCATGTTTTAACTCGTTGAAGTTTACTTAGAAATAGCGACTTTGTTTTTTAAGTTTCAATTAATTTATTTGTGGGAAATGATGTAAGACTTGACTTGATGAACTGTAAAATTCAAGCTACAAATAGAGCAAGAATTCCAAAATTGGTGATTTTTGTTTTCTACCAATTTTCAACAAATCGACGACCATTTAAATTTTCATATATTTGGCAACACTAATAATAGAAGGGTGGGTTGAGGGAGGGAGGAGCCAGGTATGACCAAACCCGCGTTTGGGCCGACAAATTAGGAAATCCAAGTCATACCGCAACTTGCGACTTTAAAAGTTTCAATTTTTATTGATTATTACAATTTCATTTTCAAGGGCCGGGGGACTACAGAGAAGAAGGTAATAGATCTTCCGAGTTTGATCACAGGTTTTTGTTTTTCGTTTTGAATTGTTGGAACTTTTCTCTCTTTCTGTGCGGCGGTTCTTGTATTCGATCTTATTTTCTTGGTGTCGATCTGTGCTTGTATTTGCTTTTGGGTTTGAATTTAATATCTGCTTGTATGCGTGAGGAATTTGTGTAATTAGCGGGGAAATCTTGATTTCTTTCTTGGATTGGTAATCCTGATCGAGAAATTACGTCTCTTGGGATTTTGTTATCTGGATTGGTTTTTGTTATTTAATCGAGAAATTCTTTTGTTTTTTAGTGTCTGTTGTTGATTAATATGTTGGGATAATTCATGTTGTTCTATGAGTGTTCATTTCTTATTTCTTGTTTGCAGGCTATAATTTGTTGATTGTTGAAGATGTTAGAACAATTACTGATATTTACGAGAGGAGGTTTAATCCTCTGGACGTGTAAAGAGTTTGGAAATGCTCTTAGAGGGTCACCCATTGACACCTTAATTAGGTCCTGCCTTTTGGAGGAACGATCTGGTGTGGCATCGTATAATTATGATGCACCCGGTGCCTCATACACCCTTAAGTGGGCATTTCACAATGAACTTGGGCTTGTATTTGTTGCTGTGTATCAAAGGATTCTCCACCTCTTGTATGTGGATGATTTACTTTCTATGGTTAAACAAGAGTTCTCACAGATTTATGATCCGAAGCGAACTTCGTACTATGACTTCGATGACGTATTTCAGCAGCTTAAGAAGGAAGCCGAGTCTCGTGCTGAGGAAATGAAGAAATCAAAACAGGTTGGGAAGCCTGCTAATGATAATACTCTTGGTAAGAAGCAAGGACAGGTACAAAATGGCAGTATTGGTGGAGGAAATAAAAAAAAGAATGGAGATGAATCTGGAAGTGACGACGGAGATGGTGACAAGATCAAAGGTCGCCAATTGGAAAATGAAAATTCTAAAAAAAAATATGTTGGGAAAAGGGAAGTACCAGCAAAGATTAATGCTATTGGTAAAGAGAATGGGACTTCCAACACTGGGGCTTTTGATGTAAATAAGTTACAGAAGCTTAGGTCCAAAGGTGGAAAGAAACCTGATACTGTTGTAAGTAAGAGTTCCAAAATGGAATCAGCAAAGATGGAACCAGCAAAGAAGATAACCAAGAAGAACAGAGTCTGGGATGATTCACCTCCCAAGCCAAAGTTGGATTTTACAGATCCAGTGAGTGAGAATGGGGAAGATATTACATCTGTTGTAGCTACAGATCAAGGTGAGAGCATGATGGACAAAGAAGAAAATTTCAGTAGTGATACTGAGACCGAGGAGGAGGACACGGGGAAGGATAACAAGGCTAACATGGGAAAGAAAGGCTGGTTCTCATCCATGTTTCAGGGGTATATTCTCTGTCTTGCGTGCAAGCAAGGAAAATTTCTATTTTCCTGGACTTTTCTTCTTTCAACTTGCATAAGTTATGTACTGATACATTATAGAGGAGAAATGTTGTTGGGATCTTTTTTGTGCCATTATCAACACAACCTCATTTCATTAAAACGTGGATCTTTTTCCTGTGTCGTGTTGGTGTGAATACGGTGCACGAATGTAAGTGGTAATTGTGCCTGTGAAGAGATTTAAAAATTGGATATTTGGGGTAAGATCTAGAAATTGATGTCATTTTTCTGTCCCATGGCCGTCGTTGTTTGTTCGATGTCACGTGATTCGGCACCATTTTCATTATCACTGTACATTGACCTTGTAGAAAGTTGCTTGACTTAGCTTAGGGAGGATTTTGTTTCTGTTTCTCGGGCTTATTAATGATGACTTCTGTCATTGCTGTCCTGTCTTGTGGCATGTTCTAATGCATCGCAAAAATTACTGTTGCTTCATTGTAACGGGGTTGGTAAATCTCATTGACTCTGTTGGGGTTTCAGTATTGCAGGAAAAGCAAATTTGGAGAAATCTGATCTAGAACCAGCTCTTAAAGCTCTCAAGGACAGGCTTATGACCAAGAATGTGGTATGTTAGATTTCTTGACCCGTCTAGTTGTTCTCCCCTTATTTCTGGAAGGTGGAATCAATGGTCCATGAAAATGTTCTTGCTAATAATTTTCATTACTCGACAAAAATGTGTATCATCATATTCATTTGCTTGAGTTCTCGTGTTCATAATTTATTGTTTTTTCCTGTTTATGTAAAATGATTGCTTGAGCAGGCGGAGGAAATAGCTGAAAAACTTTGTGAATCGGTTGCCGCAAGCCTTGAGGGGAAGAAGCTAGCCTCTTTTACTAGAATTTCATCAACTGTGCAGGTGATTGAACAGTTTTTATACTCTACCAGATCCAAAAGTTGGTCATAAAGAAACCCATTTTCTTCAGAAAAAAATTACCTTCTAATTTCAGAATTTGAACTTCAGATTCATGTTCTTTTAATTGCTATTTGAAAATCAATCTAATCATATTAATGATGTACACCAGGCGGCTATGGAAGAAGCCCTTGTTCGCATATTAACTCCCAGACGCTCCATTGACATTCTGAGAGATGTTCATGCTGCGAAGGAACGAGGGAAACCATATGTTGTGGTTTTTGTCGGGGTTAATGGAGTTGGAAAGTCCACCAATCTTGCAAAGGTTAGGCTTTTTATCAAGGAAATAAAATTGATATCAGATGAGCTGCAAGCTTTTTTCCCCATAATTTTATCAATATACTTATGCGCAGGTTGCATATTGGATTCAGCAACATAAAATCAATGTGATGATGGCTGCTTGTGACACATTCAGATCAGGAGCTGTTGAACAGCTGCGTACACATGCGCGTAGGCTCCAGGTAGAACAACAATGCCGTTGACCTGCATTTGTTTGAGAAGTTATTCTTGATGAAATAGCATTTACACAAAGAGTAATTGACCTGCACTTGATATTTCCAGATCCCAATATTCGAAAAGGGTTATGAGAAAGATCCTGCAATTGTTGCAAAAGAAGCAATTCAAGAGGCCCTACGAAATGGCTCAGATGTTGTTTTGGTGGATACAGCTGGAAGAATGCAGGTAAATAGCTTATTTGATGGTTATTTATGTGCATCTTGTCACCTCCTGTTAATCGCTGTAAATTTTTGAAGCACGAACAAAACTTGAGCACTGTTATCAATATATATTCGTAACACTGGTTTTATGTTGAGTGATGGCCAGGAAATGCAATGGAGTCTAGTTTTCTGTGTCACATATGTGCCCTTTCAAGTGTGTGTTACTTGACAGTGTTATCATTAAAAAAATTTATGCAGGACAATGAGCCATTAATGCGAGCATTGTCCAAGCTGATCTACGTTAACAGTCCAGATCTTATTTTGTTTGTTGGTGAGGCACTTGTGGGGAACGACGCCGTTGATCAATTGTCAAAGTTCAATCAGGTTGATTGGAATTCTGCTCCCCCCCTTCTCTTTCTTCTACTTGCATATAAATCATTTTACTGATGAAACTTCAATTTCAGAAACTAGGGGAACTTTCACCCTCGCCCAATCCAAGATTGATCGATGGAATCCTCCTTACCAAGTTCGATACCATCGATGACAAGGTAGCCCCTTTCATATACCCCGATATTCCATTCCCCTCGGCCTCGGCCAACCTTTCATCATGCTGTACATGATACAAAAATGCAATTTTTCTAGTTACAAAAGTTTTATCATTGTTGTCGTAAATGGTGCAAGGTGGGAGCTGCGCTGTCCATGGTTTACATTTCTGGAGCACCTGTGATGTTTGTCGGATGCGGGCAGTCATATACAGACCTGAAGAAGCTCAATGTGAAGTCAATTGTGAAGACCCTCCTGAAATGACAACGTCGTTTGATGCATTTTGCTTGAAACTATTGTGGGTTGTAAGAAAGTATGTGGCTCTGACTTGCTTTTGTTTGCGCTTTCCCATTCAGGATCTCACTACTTTGTCAATAAAGGTGAATTATGTCGGTATAAACTGTTTTAAACAATATTTTCCTAAAATTTCATTATTAATTTAAGTAAAATGATAAATTATTATTGCGATGGTTTGTTGGCATGAATAGTACTTAACATTATTAATAAATTTCGAGTTAACATGTCCTAGAGTTTTATTCTTTTATTTGACATATTTTCATCTCCTTTCTATATAATCTCATGCTGCATAATAACTAATATAAATTCAACTTTTGGTATCTTGAACTGGCTCACTTTTTCTAAGTAAAAAGGAAGGAGATCGAATTATGTCACTAAAAGACTCTACTGGGACAAAAATGGACTACTCAAACCATATTTCAGAGTGTACGCACCTTGAAGCGCTAATTCAGTAACATGGTTGCGATTGGAAGATTGAGGAACGAGCCGAGATATTTGTCTGTCGATTGGTGGTGTAGGATTCCACTGCATTATTAATTACCGGACGGAGATTCAGATGAAGAAATCTACAAGTGTGTAAAAAATCTGAGTGTGTATGTGATCGTATCGAAAGATTCGATTTAAAAAAAATATAGAAGAACCAAAGGTGACGCTCAAATCAATGCTTATGTAGAGTTGACTCGAACGGAATTTTTAAATGTTTGAGTTTGAATTATTTATAATTGAATCGATCTCTTATTTTATTTAATTAAAATATTTATAATTCATAAGTTTATTCAAATGTTTATCAAGTTTAAACGAAATTAATAATTATAAATTTGAATCTTCATTAAAAAATAAATTATATATTTTGAAAATTTTTTATTAAAATTTGTAATAAATAAATTTAATAATTTTTCTATATATTTTATAAGTAACGTGCAAAATCAATTAACAAATATATTTTTTTTATCTAAGAAATTATTCATGAACTTATCTACGAACATGTTCACAATCTAATGAATCGAATATTGTAAAACTTGAGCTTTGTTCGTTTATTTTAATGAGACTTATTAAATGAGTTCAAACAAACTTTTATCAAATCTAATTTCGAATAGTTCACACACGATTTGATTTATTTACATTCTCACGTATGACTAATTAAAGTAAATAAATAATAGACATATAAATATGACGATGTCTTGTCCTATTCGAAATCTAAAGTAATTTTTTTTAATAAATTTATTAAAATTATCTAGATAAATAGGTGTTTACCATTTGTTTCCTTTTACAATGTTGCAAGTATTAGTTATTTTTAGAATATTTTGTTTGACGTGTTATCCTTTTTTCATTATTAGATCTTTCAATTTATTGAAAACATTTCATTTTTTAGCTTTTGTATTGTAGGTAAATAAAGCACATGCAGTCTTTACGAATTAATCCATCATTATACAAAGTAAAATTTACACCTTAAGTATGATTTATATTGTTTAAAAAAACAATAATTTAGTAATTTAAATTAATTTATCTAAAATTAGATTGAAAACGGTGCAGGAGATCATCTATCAAAATTTATGATGAAAAACTGAATTTTTTTTTTAATCAAATCTTGAAAATATTTTTTACACACAATTTGTGCAGTCCTAACAAATTCAATTATGAGATTTTACCCAAAATTTTTAGACAACATAATTTTTTGAAAAAAATAATTGCATCGAATTCAAGTTATTATGCCATGACGTGACCCAAATATGTTAGTGACAGAAATATGAACATGAAATATCCCTAAATTATTTTGAAAATTCTGCAGCCTACACATGTAGAATGCAGCATTCAGCCAAACAATTTAGCAAGAATATGAGGCTGTAGCTTACAAACAGACGAAACCTGACCCAGTTGTCGTGTTAAATCTCCCACGACTCGATCCATATATAACATGTACAGTGCATTTCTGCCCTCCAACAGCTCCAAAGCTTTTCGGGCATGGAAAATGGATGCCAACCAATCTTCTAAAATCCCTACAGGAAGACATTTTTTGGGAAGATATATTCGTTTCAAACACTCCAGATGTTCCGTACCAAATGATGCGTTCATATATATAAAAGATACATGGTGAATAAATTAATTTAGGGAACATTTTGAAAATAACATTGGTCAATATAATTTTATACAGAAGATTTTAACTACAGTTGAAAACCACTTATTCAGGGATCATGGTAAAGACAATTAATTGTTCATTCCTTATCCGTGAAAAGAGAAGGATAACATGAGAAAAAAATATTGGTAAAATTTTTAAATTTCTAATTACTTGTTTAAAAAATAGAAATGTTATTTAAATGTGCAAGTGATATACTATAAAAAAAAAAAAAATTAACAGTAATAAATAGTTACTCTATTGCGTTTCACCGAATACAATCAAATTTATTGATGATTATAAAAAATTATTCAAGAGAAAACTTACTTAACTCGAATTCTTGACTGATTGACCAAGAAATTAGACAGTCTGAAACCAAAAACTCAATTAGCTGGATCCTGCCATCGTCATTAATAATTTCTCAATTAAGAATTTTCATTAAGATTCCACAAGTAGTCTACGGGATGAAAAATGGTAAGCTACAAAAACATCAAACGCTCTAATTATGCAGTATAGAAAGCCAGAAGAAAGATGTCTACAAATTGATTTTAAGATATAGATACTCGAGTTCCAAATGCAACTAAATTGTCCAAGTACCTTGTGCCCGAGGAAATTTTTAATGCTAAGTTATGGTATGCACTCTCAAACTATCATACAACAATAAAACAAAATTGATGTGTACAAGTAATACGACTGTTTATTATTATGTTGCATGCCACCTGAATTTACAATGCCTACACTAGAAGCATGTGGAATACCAAAGGCCAAGCATTGGCTTAAGCCTAGACACAGCATTTGTACTTGCGCCTCGTTATGCTGTGAGACTATACATGTAACCAGTGCACTTTAAACTACAATGTTTCTAAGTGAACAACATGGTTTTCTTGCTACCAAAAAACAGCGTTGAACTAAATAGAGGAAAACAGATTCTGGTGATAAAGCAGCCTTACGAAGTTATCTATGTTGATACTTATAAATATTATGTGAATTCTGACACTTACATTATGTAGATACAGTTATGCATTTTGGGAAAGGCACGATCAAATGGATCCATGAAGAGTAGACTTTCTGCAACTAGAGAAATTCTCTGAGAAACTGAAAGGATCACGCGTTGACCAACACAAGGATCGGTTCCAAGCTTACGCAATAAATGTTGAATATAGAACTGGAAATTATTGTGAGAATGACGGGACTCTGAAGAGGAAAAGAAAAAACAATTTAATACAGGGAAGTAAAAATTAAGTTAAACTAACTCGTTAATAAAGATACTGACACAAATTTCTTCTTTTTCAAAAAAAAATTTAAAATACATTGCATCAAAGGCATGCTCAGAAGCCAAAGCCTAGCTCTTTATGTTACTAACGGAGGTTGTTAGGCGTGGAATACCTGCATATTAAAGCATCCTGATTAATTGAAGAAGATCTTGAAATACTATTCCTACAAATTCTTCCAATGCGGTCATATTAATTTTTTCTGACATTATAGATGGATGGATGGATGTGCTTATTATCCAAATTTTAATTCCTCAGTTTTGCTTCATCTATTTTGTTTAAAACAGACCTGTTAGACATGAAGCGCTTGTTCAATACAACTAACTTGCTTATCCCTAGTTCAAGATTCAGATGCTGGACTGTACAGCATCCACGGACATGATATAATATTAGCTTGGCTAACTTTAGGTACGTACAGCTGGATACTTCTCAAGAAGAACAAAATCTCAAGTTGTTCTCAGTCCCTTGCCAATTAAGATGGAATGATCCAGGCCTTGAAATTTCATATTCAAGCAGAACATTCAGGTTTTTTCAAGCTCGCGGAGTTAATTAAGAAGCCGTTAAGCATATCTATTGCAATAAAATTCAGTAGTTTTGGGCATAGTCATGGTCTTAGAACTCTTTCTAGTGATTCAGATAAGTTCCGAGTAAAAAAAAAATATATGAGCAGTTATGAGGAAAAAGTCCGCAGACAAGTCATTCCAAGATGTTTCATGGAGGAGTAAATTTGTACAAGTGCTGAGTACCAGACATGTTATGTACGAAAGAGAATTGGTAAAGTTCAAAACATCAGTGAAAAATACATCCAAATTCCAACATATGGCCTAATTGTTTTTGAAGCCCAAATCCACCAGTAAACTTAAAGAAAAATAAAATAAAATAAAATGGGAGGGGAATCATTGACACAACTAAATCACTGAAAAACAAGATATCTGCATAAATAATAACAATGAGACAACATAGCAACTAAGGCAAGACTTCAAATGGATAACGATCAACCATTACCATCTCCTCGTGAATCATCGCACATCCTTCGTATCAAACGCAGGATCAAGCTACTAACAATGCTTTCAACAGTCTCGTCAATATTTCCTTTTGGTGATAGAGTTTTTAGTGTGGCTTCAAAAAACAAGAAAATAACATTAGACAAATTACATGTTATAAAAAAAATTTTCAACCCTTCTATTTAAGAAAAAAGATATTACAAGATCACGTGCTCAGGAAACTAATCTCACATAAGTTAAAAATGCCATTGAGCAAGCTGTTCCTCTCTAGGCAAGCAATGGCTTCAGATTAACCTAGACAAATATTTCTCTAGTATTTACATTGACAAATTAATGGCTTGGCTTGAATTGGCAGTTAATGTTAGACTAGAGTGAAAACATTAAATTTTAGATATATTTCCAGAAATGCAGTATGGGTGTCAAAAAAGTGGTTAAGACTTCAGATCACTGTGGTTTTGAGCAAGGATGGTTATTAAATAGAAAACGAAAAGTTCCTGGATGTTCCAAAATGAAAATTGAATTATTCTTTCTTAGAAAACTGAAGTACAGTAAATTTCTACAACCCTGTGAACAGTCACGATTTCAAGATTGGAAGAAACGATGACGAACTTCGCTATGGTTTCTCAAGGATTATAATTTTATCCGGCGACTACCTAAGGCACACAAAGAAACAGGTGTTACTATTGAGTGTGTCTGCTTCACATCCTTGGCACTTGGACCACCCTTATCATTTGCCAAATATAGGAAGGCCGTTCACCAGCACTGGTGGTATTTAAGTACAGCTTTGGCATGCTTAGAGGGGGAAGGAGAAGAACAAACAATTGTACCTAGAATAAAGTCAACAGCTTGGTGAGACCAGTTCTTGAAATTACCCTCTACCTACAAAACATATGGAAGCCTGAATAAAAAGTCTTAACTGGAGAACTATGAGTGGTGAAATAATAAAATTTATCAACTCTAGTTTGATGAAACTCTGGAGGGAAGAAAGGATAAAGCAACACACTCTGGCCACAGAGGAGTTCTCACAAAGCTCCACAAGAAAATCTACTGAAGCTCTCAGTTGCTCCATTTCATTTTCACTGGAAAAATCTGCCAAGTACAATAATCAAGCAGTAAGGCATAATAAAATCAAACTTAGAAACCAAATTTCACCAGTGTCAACGAAAAAACCATCCCATCAACCAACTTGCACTTATGTTTCAATGGTAAACCATGTTTTCCTTTTAATTCTTCCACACAGGCACAGATGTTGTAGATAATTTATGTGCATACTGGTATTGATCCGGGAGTTTAAACATATTTCCGGTCGTCACCTCGAACCACAAAATTTATGGACGTGAAATGTTTAGCCTGTTTACTGATGCTGATACATGGATATTCTAGTATTGTTCATGATGTATCTGGAAGCAACAGGATAACTTTAGGTAAATATTTAGGAATGTGAATAACTCATGTTGCTCATTCTCACAGCATCATGGAAAAGTGAACTTCTCCTGTTTTTAGGCAAATTCACATTTGTTCATTGAATTTCAGTTTATATACTGGTCTTGAGTCACCTGTGCGGATGCTCATTTTAACTTCCCCTTTTCCAAGATGACCTTGATTATTAAATTAAAAAGGTTCAAATCCGATTTATTAGCAAATCACATGTGCCTTACCTCACAAAATGAGATTAAAATACTTGTTACTTCAATAGCCAGAAACACAACTTATTTCCAGTACTTAAAAAATTTATGATGAAGTTTCACCTGAGATACATGATCTCTCTGATGAGCAATCATCTCTTTTCCTCTTCAGTTCCCTTAATCGCACTGCAATTTACCAAAATGAATTGTTTTTATAACTCTGTCAACAAACGGTAAAAAGAAATAAAATCACTACCTGGTGAAAAAAACAAGAATAAAGACAACACTTCAAGGTTCTATTTGAAAGGTTTCAAATCGATGGATTTTATTTTTACGTAATATATAAACAATTTGCGAGGAGTAACCTTGTCTAAGAAATCTCCGCCGAAGTACATCACTAAATCTATTCTGATCAGATCCAGCTCCATCTGTAGTATCCTTAGGACTAGTATCCCCCAAATCATCAAAGAAATAGCATGTACACATCATGTTTCCCGGAAAGACATCATGATGGATCCCATCTAAATTTAGAAATCAATCAAGTGTTAAGAAAGTATCGTTAACAAAAAAATCTCAGAACTCATCCTAATATTAATTCCGCCTTCAAATGTTTCTGCACCTGTTTTATGAAAATTCAAAAATAATAACAGATAAAGTACATTAAGATAGATATACATCACAAAACAATAAAAAAAAAACGCTGCTCAATTTCCAGAGTCGCAGATTATGCCTAGAGAAAGAAAGAAACAAATAGAGAGCTAACCTTCAGCAAGTTTGAGATCTTCCTTAAGCCTCGTGATTTCTTTTTTCCGCTGTTTAGACTGAAATTTTCCACAAAAAAAAAAAGTTTGATCACTCGCGCTACAAATAAAGAGATAGATTCACCAAAAACAGAACGAAAAATGAGAATTGCAACCTTTCGTTTCCATTTGATTGCGTCTGATTCAGAGATGTTGCTGCAAGAAGGTTGAGACTGAACTTTATCAGCAGTAGCAGCAGAAGAAGGATGACGCCGGGATTTGAGAATGGCGATTGCTAAAGCGAGTTTCATGTGAGGATTCAAATCGCAGTTAAATTGCTTTGGCGGATTCTCCATTTTCCTGATTGAGATGAGATAGCGCAGCGCGGGAGTGGATAAATTTATACGCGAACATGTGTGAGGTTCAATGGGCTACATAATGGCCCAAACAATTATTAATGGTGGGCCTTCGGGCTTTAAATGATCCAGTCGTTGAGATCTATTTTGTAAACAAACGTAGTATAATTTTATATATTATCAAAATTTAAGGCTACCCGAATAGTTTTTAAATAAAGATGTAGAATATGCTGGAAAATTAGAGAAACTCAAAATAGCAGATAAGTATTAAAATTAGAAACGTGAAATTGTTAATTAGAATATGAAATAATACGTTTTCAACAACCAAAAAAATTAGACGTGTTTCAATTATTATGTTTTCTTCTCTTACTATTTGTTACATTTGGACATAATAGAATCAAAACAATTTGTGTCATTTGTTTGTTTTTGTTTTAATTAATTATTTCAAAATTGTAGCTGCTTATTGATTTTCGTATTTCTCTCATTAAAATGTAATAATTTCAAAACGCAACATGTAATAATTTTAAATTATAATATGATCCGTCATTAACTTTTATAACTATAATATTACTTATATTTAATATAAATCAATCATACCAAGTCACTTGTAGAAACGACCAAAACAAGTGATAATCATGAAACATAAGCTGCACGCATAAAATGTTCACTACAAGAAATTAAAGAGTCCTTGCAAGAAAATGAAACAATAGTTCCATTAAAGAAAATGAAACAAATATATCACTCTTTTAAAATTGTGCAATTTCATGTAATGGTATCGCGATTTACCGGAAATTTAACAAGTGAAAAAAATATTAAATCAAAGATAAAAAAACTAATGAAATACAGAACAACTCGAGCATAGTGCGACCGAGTAGCCAACACTCGAGAGTACCAAAATCTATCATATTCCAAGTCTTTCCGCTCTAACGAACATACAAATATGATGACCGGGGTAAAAGTACACATCCCATCCTCAATCCATCACCTCATTCTACATGGCTCCGCACCAACTTGTCTAGAAGTGACATTGTTGACCCGGATACCGGATAGCATGGCATAATTCAGACCAAAAACCGCAGCAACGGAGGAGAGTAATGAGCACATTCATTTTATGAGGTTACAAATGACTCCTGCACAACGAGTGAGCACTAAAATAGGCTCTCACAAGCAGCAATATCAGGTTCCTGTGAATCCATTATCTTCGTGCCAGTCCGGTCGGAGCTAACAGCCTTTATAGTAGCCGTAAATATGGCTTTCTGGAAAAAATCATCACCAACCTTTGAAAGAATATCTTGCAGCAATTTAAAGTCGAATCCTCCGGCTATAACTAGTTTCCCGATAATTTCACCAAAATTAGCTGGGGCTTTTGGTAAATCAATGGCAAGGTCATCCAGTACCGCTGCATATGCAAGACATCCAGTAGCAATGTCGGTCTCGTTAATAACCTTCTTTGCCAGCAAGTGTTCCAAAAGTTTTGAGACAAGTTCAACACAAGGTGGGCTTTTCTCCAAACCTTGGGAGATGGCCTCTCTGACTACCTCAGAATGATATGAAGGTGACTGCAATTCCTCCACACATTGCAAGGCTTCATCCAAAAGTTTGATGCTAAAATATTCCTCCAGAATCGAGGTTATTTTACTCTTAAACTCACCTGGATTCAACCTTGAAACCAGAACCGATGGCTTGTCAGTAACTGGAACAATAGTTGCCTTTGGAACCTGAGCCTGACCATATGGGGTAGGCACTTGAGATGCTGGTTCCGTAGAATATCCACTATAGTTGGCTGGCCGAGGAAGTGCACCACTGCTACCTTGCAAGAGGGCGCTTGTTCTGCCACTCATGAAATCACCACTACCTTGAGGTAGAACTCGCTGGTTAAGTAAAGGTGATTTTCCAATTGGTAGCGGTTGAACACGACCAGCAGTCTGAATGTTCGAACCATCACCTCTTGGCATAGATCGAGATCTCGGAACTTCCCAATTGTCTTCATCCATTCCAGGCATTTTCCTTGTTCCAGGCATGCCAGGCATCATACCACCTGAACCAGGAAGGTTCACGGGGAAGCCACTGAGACTAATATTCCCTTGAGCTCCAGAAGTAATCGCCCGACTATTTCTGATGCTAGCAGTAGCACCTGGCCGTAGCCCCAAATTCTTCTCAGCTTCACTATGGATCTCCGTGATGGTTTTGGCTTTCACCTAATAAGTCAAACCAGAAAAATAGATAATAATATTTCAGGGAAAAGAACATATGGAGAAAGGCAGTAAAAATAAGATATTGGGTTACCTCTTCCCGCCTTGGATATCGGNCCTCTTCCCGCCTTGGAACCCAATTATTAGCCCGCAGATCTAGCACGTTACGAACCATAAACCTCAGTCTTGAAGCCAACTGAGGATTTGTTGACAGTTCCTTCAAGCGATTGAAATACATGTCATTGATACGCTTCGATTTTGGGTTTTCATCAAGCTGTTTACCAATGGTGTTAAAGAACTGACATATGGCCTCAACATTCTCCTCTTCTGGACAACTCTTGGTATCAGGTCCCAAGAGTTCCTGTGAAAAATCCCAAAGCTATCAAACCAAGTAGTTGATGATAAAACACAAATCAATTGCAGCACAGAAGAAACATATCGGTAAAGAGAAGATATACAATAACATAGATAAATGGGTTAAAATAAATGAACAGAATCATGGAGACATATAAAGTGATGCATAGACACAGGAGGGATTGACACACACACACACACACACACACACACACACAGAGAGAGAGAGAGAGAGAGAGAGAGAACCAGAACAATATGATGAACAATCTTCTCTGGAATCATCTTCTGCTTTAAAAGTTCACCGATTAGTCGAATGTTTCCAAGGGTTCGAAGTTTGATTAACCTTTCTTTATCTCTTCGCTCTGACTCCTGTTCAGGAGCAGTCATCTGCTGAAGTTCTTCCCTTAATTTGTCAGAACCTTCAAATGCCTCCTGGCAGATATTCAAGAGAACTCTCTTAAACGTAATTTCTCTACCACCAGGCTCATCTGATGGAAATGGGGGGAGCTTCTCGTTCAGATCCGAGCACAGCAATGCATACATTGGGCAAAATGTGGGCTCCAGTACAGCCTTGTCAAATATCAAGGAGATAACTCCCTGCGGTAGAAAAAGAACATAGGCTCAAAAATGTGAAAAATGAATGAAGTTTGAAATAGGGAGCAGAGAGTACTTGTACCGAGAAAACTATAATATTTTATGAAACCTACTACTGAACTAAATTTGCAACTTCGAGTACCTTCAAAATATCAGCTGTTGTAATCCCAGAATCAATCAATTGGCCCTTCAGAAGATCGAACTTCTCGGGCGTCAACTTGTTCAGTATGCTGCAAGAAACTCATGACATTCAGCAGCCAGTTTTGGGTAAAAGGAGTGTTAAGAGTACTCTAAATAGAACTCTGGTGAAGAAAGATAACACCAAGTCATCAATAAATCAGAAAATTTCTGCCAATTTCACCATGTGAGCATAATGGCAATGGCGGTTGCAGAATTTGAAACCCCAATTACAATAATGTCGATTGATGCGCACACATGACAGTAAACATGACAGTAAATGTTAAGGACATGAAGAACTAAAACAAGTACAAGTCTCTCAAATAAAAATAAAAAAGCTTATATAATACTCAAATATAGCGACTATGTGTGAATCAAAATTTAGCGGAGGTAAACTGTAATACCCTTTCACTGTTTTCAAAACACGATCTTTTTCAGAAAGATTTCCTCTTCGAGCAGACCAAGGCATCTCAGCCTTGACTAAAGTGGGTGCAGCCTGAAACACAACACAACGATTTTTTAGCAGCTAAAACAACATGATGCTAAGTCAATAACCACAAACTGTTATAAACAATGGCAAAAAAGCACACATGCACAAGTTCAAAACTCTTGTAAGGCCAGAAAGCTGGGACAATCAGAATTTTAGGTTGCCAGTTTCTTACACTCACATGCTCCTTGAATCTTAACACACGTAAAAGAATAGCCTATCGCAATTGAAATAGGTTCTCAAAACAGATATATCATGCAGGAAAAAACAAAAAAAAAAAAAGAAATGGATTACCCCTTGAATGGAAGAAATTTGTTGCGTGCTCAGCTGCTCTTGCTTATTGTATTGGTTTACATCCTGTAGCCTAGGGTCAATCTGTCCAAATTCTTTGTCCCTTATTGCTTCCCGTGATCTCTCCTCTGCAGGCACAGGAAATTGTGCAGAACGACTACGCCAGTCACGATTGTCCGGCTTAGAATAGTTACTCTGAACCAGATTTTGAGGCTACAAAAGAAAGGTACTTCCTGTTACATTGTTATTAAAATAAGACAACAAAATAATGGGCAGTTGATGGCCTTAATCAACTCTAACAAACCATGTCCAACGGAGGGTAACAGGATGTACAGAGTCAAAACACAACAATTTAATGAAAATCACATAAACTAAAGTGAGAAGTAAATTATCTTGTTTATCGTAAGGCGCGAACTTACATTGTTTTCTCCACGACCCCAGCTTGGATCTGTGCCAAAAAATTCAGTTTCAACCTCTTGTTTGACTCTTAAAATATCTGCTGGGATGTCGCCCACCTACGAAAAGATAATCAAGTCATGGAAAATTAGCAAAGTATCGACAAACAGCCAGGAAAGTATTAAGAGAGAATTCAAAAGGCCGGATGGCTTTAGTGCTGAGCACATGACAAGGGGGGGAATTTGAACTAGCTGGTTTCAAATCAGTAACATAGATGATAACTAAAAAAAAGTACAGCATAACCCTATAAATTAGTTGCATTTAGTTAAAGGATAAATTGGCAATTCATTATTCTAAAGAGTAAATTTATCATATAATAAAGTATCTTTAGAATTAATCAACTAAGAATCATATATATGTCTGTTTCACAAAATAAATCAAAAAATATGAACTAACCCACTAAAGGGTTATAAAACCATATAAAAAATATGTGACAAACCAAATATAGACAGATAAAACAAAAAATGGATGGGTTTTTTGTAAGTAAAATTACAAGACACGAAAACCTAAATATGCAAGAAAATATGACAGAATATCACTATAAGTGATAAGCAGAGATATTGACAGAAAATCATTAAAAGTGATAAGCAGATTACCTCCCTAAGCTGCAACAGCTGGTCTCTGGTGTAGCGGATATGCTCGCAGCCTTCAAACTGAGACTCTCCAGTCTATCACCATTAAAAACATTGGTGCTCAATTGCAAAAAAGCAAGCAAAAAACGACTTAAAAAATGGATTACTGATTTAAATTAAAATCAGATTTCATAGTTATCATTCAAATCTTTGAATTTAGGCAGAGATCAGCTGAAAAAAGCATTTCAAAATATCATGAGGCTACAGAAATACAAGGACGGTAAATGATTCTAAAAATGAACCATAAATATCGGGGGATAACATAAACTCTTCCAGTACCTGAGATCTTGACACATGTAACATATAGTTAAAAGGGCGATTGTATACAAATTATAATTGTGAAACGCCAAACAAAAAATCTGGATATCTTGTCAATAAAGTATTCATATCATATGCAAGCAGCAGTTCTTTCCGTAACGAAGGACTTCAATACAAAGAATTGAATAGTTCCCAGCACAGGTTATGGAACCCTAGCAGATGTAGAAATATTATTCTACAATGCTTGAAGAAAAGTATGGCATGATGCCAATTATACGCAGGTTCTTTATAGACATCCTGAACCTAACTGGATGCCCACCTAAATCCTACATAATTTGCTTTACGTCCATATTTACAGCAACTGCACAACTTAAGTACACTGCCAAGAATTAGGACGTGCACAACTCCACATCAACAAACTCAAATTAGAAACGCCAGAATTTATACTTGGATGCAACAATATGAATGCAAAGATCTTAATTATGTCAAAAGGTAGTTTCAGGACATTTGCTCGAACATCCAGGGGTTGAAAGATGATTAAGTTATTTGGTTTCCACTGTGTTATTGTTGTTATTAAGTTTTAATTTTGTATGCTTATTAGTCTGTTTAGTAATGTCTCGGGTAAGGGTGCTACATAAATAAACACTGGTTAATTACATAGCATGACACTTTGAAAAGGTTAGGCCAAACTATAAGAAATCAGAATTAGCATCTATTTAAGATCACAATCGATCAACAACTTCATGAAATATTTTTTTTTTAGTTACACTCAAGACTCTACACATATACGTGCCTGAAATCACATATATCAATGCACATTTCGATACAAAAACAAATTACAACACGGCCAAAAATGGCATACATTTTACAAACATAATACCAAGTGAATCAATTTTCAGCTTCAATAAACCACTTTCATTAAATTCACAAAAGAATGACAAATAACTCATACTGGAACTCAAAATTGCTCTGCATATACATAGCACAAGGAATACAAAGCATGATAAACAAATCAATACTCACCCAATCCAAAGAATCCAGACAATAGGACAAATCCATAATATTTTTACAAAAAAAAATCATGATAAGTAGAACCCTAGATCTGAAAAATAATCGAACAAAATGCAACCTTGGAAGAAGAGAGTGAAGCTGCAGCGGTACCACCATGCGGACGCAGCAGCGGGAGATCAGAACTCGGTGCCGACGATGAATCGAAGCGCGGGACAAATACTCTGCCGCGTGTGCCACCACCTGGTCTTAAGCTCAAAAGAGTCTGATCAGCCTGCATAACTCGCAAATCGGAAATCTTCGCCGTCCAATCAACCACAAACCCAAAAAATCAATCTATACATACAATATATGTATACAGAGAAAATTCTTCCTATATATCCTGAAGATAGACAAAATCTGAGATAAGGAGAAGATTAGAGAGAAAATTAGAGAAATTTATGTTTCCTCTCTCTACAAGAGGAGACGAATCGAGGACGTGTGAATGGAGGGCGTATTTATATGGAATGCCAGGCCATAAAGAGAGAGAAAAACCCTTATCTATGTGGGCGAAGGATGACTAGCTAAAACTTGGGGGGTTTTATGAGAATATATATTTTTCTGGGATACCTTTTCAATTATAAAGAGTTTCGGCGTGCTTTTAAGTTTTATCTTTCCGAGGGGTTTAAATGGGAATATGTATTTACATAGGGGCCCCAAAGAGTTTCGATGTTATTATATAAAAGACTCGTAAAACAGTCTTACTAATTAATTTCAAGATACCAGTTTCTAATTTGACTTAATTTAAAAAATATATTATTTTTATATCAAATATAGTCCTATTATGAACTATTTTTTAAAACCTAAATATGCAATATAATATGACAGAATATCAAATTGTTTTATTTTTTAAATAAAATATAGTACTATTTTAATTCCCGAAACACAAAATATATTTTTAAAATAAAATAAAATATTTTTTATTATGAACTATTTGATAGGATGATTATGGTTATTATAATAAAAAGGCAAAAAAAACTATCAATTTACTTATGTGTTTTTAGTATATTTTGTAGGAAATAATTTGAATGGAGTTCCCATTTGATCTATAAAATATATTACGTAGGGTAATTAATTAAATGAGACACTCTTAGATAAAAACCACATTATTATTTTTGTCATTTTTGTGAAGTGTTTTAAATAAGCCAGTAACTCTGAAAAATGCTGAATCGGAAACCTTTTTTTTAAAATAAGCCAGTAACTTTAAATGTGACGTGTATTTATCGTTAAAAACCTTTTTTTTAATATAAAAAATGCTGAATCGGAAAAATAATCGAGAACGCTATGTCATTTTAATTGGAAGTTTAACCAATGATATTTTTCTATATGTATCTTGTAAAATGTTTTTCACATAAGACAGTTGGTCTGGTCCAACGCAGTTTTAAATTGGTGTTCTTGATCCTATCTGAAGAAATATAAACAAAGAACAGTGCTCATTTGTTAAGCTAAAGTGCGACAAAATATTATCCTTTTCAGGTAAAAGTGTAAAACAAATGCTAGAAAAATGGTAGTGATAGCAATGCACTAACAGGGAATGTCTGTAGGAGTTGAGCGCCACAAGTGCACACAATTAATAGATATACAAAGCGTAAATCATACATACATATCACTTTCTGGTGTCCATACACGAACGAGTCGATCGTAAAACGAGCAAGTTGCAACTGCTGAACTCTTCCTTTTCCCATCAACAAATGAATTCCCTCTTTGCCAATCTGCTCCATAAGCAAGAGAACCATGCTTGTCATAAGTTTCAACCACTTGGGCTTGATCATCTTTAATTTTCAAAATCGCAAATCCATTGTGCATACAGGCAGCCAAAATCAGGCCAGATATAGAAGGATGGTGCTTGATTCTCCAGACTCCTCCACCTAGGCCTATTGAAGACTCACTTACTGGTTTTGATGTTGATCTGACATCCCATATCCTTAGTTGTTCATCATAACTACCGGTAAGTAGAATGTTAGAGTCAATAGGGCTTTTTGCGATGCAACAAATACCCATTCTGTGAACTTTGGCGTTCTTGAAAACTAATTTTGAAGGGTCGTTTCTTAAATCCCAACAGCTAAACATGCAGTCATCCGAACCTGTGTACACCAACATTGGTTGGTGGACATCAAAAGAAGCGGCCCACAGTTCGAATTCGTGAGCTTTCCATTTTTGTAAGATGTTAAGTTCGGAGTCCTGGAGGGAGATTATAGAGACCGACCCGTCGGAAAGGCCAACTACCATGGATGTTGCGGAGGGATTCCAGTCAACGCACAGACACATGGAAGAACTGATGCATTTGCCACACATTTCTTTCAGATGAATACCTGTATCAAACAAGATACATCTGAATTAGGCACACAGAAAGGAGTTAGAAATAGAAGAAAGATGGTCAGCAATTTAAAACTTCCAACTGTAAATAACACAAGAAAACTTGAACATAATGAAAGCACACTTGTTTTTGCCTCAGTTTCTACTTGCTTCACAATGATAAACCTCGTTCCATGAGTTTTTTAGTGAGACAATGTTGTGACATTTGGATCTCGGTAACACAAATGTTGGATGTTTGAAGCAAATAAGTGTTCCGATGGTGCATCAAAACTTGATTTACAGAATTGGAAACATGACAGCTTTGATTGTAAATTTTCTATGAATCACTTCACATGATTACTCCCATATACTAGCATGACAGTGTTGTTGTGTCTAACTATAATCAGTGGCCGTGTAATGGCTTGGGTCGCAGCTAACACCTGGAACTTCTTCAAAGTGCTTAGTGCGTATAAGATGCATGAACAAAAATAAAACTGAAATCTTGATCCTACCCACAAAATAACACAAGCGGCCAACATTCAATAAATACTTCAATAAAATTGATACTTTGATTAGTCAAAATCAAAATAATTCAAATGGGGGTTCCACAAAACGCGCAGCCATTTCCACCAGCTATCAAATATCAATCATGTAATCTCTAACGAGTTAAATATTTATGCAACTATGGAATCGTATAAATAGGCATGCAGTTGATAAAGAAAAATGTAGAAGAAATCATGTCATGTAAATTAATTGAGGCTACAATATACCGCGCATTTCTGAACCATTTGAATCATAACCATGCAAACTACGTATCTTAAGCCAGCCATCAGCATCAGCTTGAGCGAGCAAAGGGGCCCCCAGACCTTCCCCGACTCCCGGGCTCCACTTTATATCAAAAATTCCTGACGTTTCCAATCTCTGAATCAACTGCAGCTGCCCGGCATCAGCACCAACATCAAAGAGTGTTATGGAACCTGAGCGACTAGGCCTTTCACCCTCTTCAAGAACGTAAGTGGAGGCTGCAAGCACGTTGTAGAACAACTCGTGGGGACAAAACTCTACAGCATCCGCGTTTCCATCTAAGAAGCAATACCCAATTTCCATGCGTATCTAACACGTAAAGAAACACATATGATAAACTCGACAATAAAAGTTGCATGCTGCGGTCATTCAGCCATTTTATCGAACACGTGGTGGCTCCAAACAAGCACCATCGCAGGAAGCATCGAACAACACCCAACGTCAAACACAATTTTGGGGTTTTTGCCTACAACCTAGAACACAATTTATTTCAAACCGACAACTGATTTCAGCCACTTAGCAGATCAGATAAGCAGCAACATGGCTGCCGTTTTCTGCTACGTGGACGCTGGACCACCAATTAGAGGGAATCGATCCCCTTTTATAAATGAAGAAGTTTTAGGGCTCTACTGCCTACAAATGAAAAGATATTACACATGAGTAATCCCATGTTTAAGACCTAATTTATTTTTTAAATTAAAACTTCTTATAAGATCCCAAATTATTTTATCCTAGTGATTTTTGATAATCGGTTATTTTATAATTAAATTTGGTTTATATTTAAATTAAGATTATATTATAATTATAAATAATAATAATAAACTAAACTATAATTTTGAAATAATAAAAAAGGATCAAGTAAACAAGTTTCTATCATACTAATATTCTAAATTAAAGGGAATCAGTAGATATGGTATGTTTACAGCACAAGTACAACCATATCCTCCGGAATCCAGGGGGATAAACATACAAATTTTCGGAGACACGTTCGATATTCTAGTGCTATCAATAAATATTGCAGGATCCTTCATCAAACTTAATTTCCAAATCCCACAAACGCAGACATATCACCTAAAAAATAGTACTAATCAAGAATTTCTACTCAAAGAGAACCAACCAAAACCATCTAGTTTCGTTTCTGATGACTGGTAGCAAGAGAATGGCCCAAAAACCATCCTATCTGACAACCGATAGCAAGTGAACGACCGACCATCAAGTAGTTTGAAATTCATCATCTTCTGAAATACCAAATAAGAACTTGGGAAGAGAAGCGATATGCGGAAGATGAAGAAGGAAGTCGTTTAATGAGTCTTTTCTCGAAATGGATGGCTTCTGATTGATATCAACCCCGTTCTTGAAATTCCCTTCAAAAGCAAGCTTACATTTAGCATCCTCGAGTACATAGTTATTCAAAACCTCAGAGGAGATGTCTTTCCCGTGATCAATATCTTCATGATGGCTCTCTCGAACTTGTGCATTGGAAGCTGCAACAGGATCCTGCAATAGGCAGCAGAGAGAATTCACTTTTTTCATGAGCGATTTTTCATCCAACCCTATTGCGTTTTGAGTGTCGCTCAGCAAAATTTGGGATATGTTTTCCAGCATGTCCTGGCATTCTGATGCCTTATTTGAAGGTAAATTTCCACAGGTCACTTGCTCTGAAATACAATTTCCAATGTGGTTCACAAGATCGCTCACAGACATAGAGTGGGGAAGTCCATGCACCCTTGGCGGTTCCCAAATTTTGGGTACAACAGAATCTCTATCACCAAATTTGATGTCCCCTTCATTTACTTGTGTATCCATCACTGGCAGTGTTAAGATGATGATAAATAGGAAAAAGTAATAAAATTCAAATTAAAACAAATCGTGAAGTCAAGAATATGATGACAGCTGCACATATTTTGGAAAAGGAACCATAGTAGTGAAATAGTTACATAAATATGGTACAATAATAATAATAATAATAGATCAAGCAAGTCCTGTTTCAAAGAAGTGGTAAACATTCATGGAAAACTATTCACATGAAAGAGAGAATATGGTTAAGATTGAGTGTTCGAGTGCAAAACAAATTAACAAGTTTACCCATAAAATAATTAATTCAGAGACTACGGTAATATAAGCACTATTAGTCTCTTGAACATATTGTGGAAGAACTTAAATGGTGGTTTTTATTACATGATCAGCCTTATTCATTACGTGCACAGAACTTAAATGTTATTATTTATTTCTTCCAAAATTAATTTAAAATTTTAGAGACCCCGTTAACATGTGAAAGGACGGTTTCTTCAACTAAATTTGAAATTTATATAATTTTGTTTCGTTCATACAAAAAAAGGAAAAGAAACATAGTACAGCCTGTGCATCCGATAAATAAAAAATATATCTTTCATGCAATTGATTTTCAGGTCCACTTGTCAGTCGAACTTATCTGTGTATACTGTTTTATGTGCAGGTAACATAGTAAAGATCACTTCATCCAGAAAGAGTCTCATCTCCATATTGTTGATACCATGGACACACATAAAACAGTATACACAGATCATTTTAGTCTTCTTTCACTTATTGAAGCCATTACCAAGAAACAAAGGTGCCCTGAGGTTTTAGGCCCGGGAATTAAGCATAAGATTCAAGCCCATCATAACATACAATTAGAATATGAACAAACCTGAGATTGGAGATGGAGCTTCTTGAGGATTCCGTACAAAAGCAAAGGAAGCTAATGGTACAGCAGCTGCTGGTGCCACATCTTGGAACACAGAGGGAGATCCCTCAGCAACAGCTGGTCTGTCATTACAAACTTCACTTTTACATTCTTCTGAGTTTTCGAGACCAGAAACTTGTGAATCAAAATATGGAGAATCCATGACTATCTCAAGCTGTCGGCTCAAAATACAAAGACGCACGTCACATTGGATAAGCTTTTCGTAATGCTTGTTTAGCACACCTGGAGGGCACTGTAGATAATGCTGCCTATTGAAATAATAAAAATATAAGCCAAGTTTATCATTATTCCCACCATAGTAAGGTAACTTATACATTTATTAAATAAGATGTTAAGCAAAGAAAGTGCACATGTTCATTCATGTAGCACGAACAAGAAAATCAATCCTGAAACAAGATTTAGAAACATCTAGAAAAAAATGGAAGCCACAGGCGATATTGACACCAAATTTAGTAACGTCTAGAAAAGGTCTAGAAATGTTTTGGAGAAGTGCTTAGATTTTGATATTGGGGAAGTGCTTAGATTTTGATAATTGATTGGATATAACAGATTGTTAAGACCCGATAGTTCAAAGTGAAGGAACATAGGAAAGTGAAGTTTGCATGGCAAAAGCCTCAGTATTGTCCAGAAAAGTATATTATTACAAAGGCATACTTTTTCCCCGCAGAACATTCATATCAATAGCTTATAGTTGTTATAAGATCAATTCGCAAGCAGAAAATAGAAAATATGCTGAGCCTTGCTCCTTCAAACTTTTTTTTAAATAAAAAATCCCTTTGAATTACATACAGTAGATTTTCATGATAGAGGTTTTGAGTGACTGTGCCCGATAACAGTAGCAATCCAAAATGTTCCATGATATCCGGTCAGTAAAATGAAAAAATGGAACACAAACTAATTTTGAAAGTCTTACCTATTTTTTTCAGCCTGCCCATCAGTAAAGTCGGCACTTGCTTGCCAGAGTGTGTGTTTTCTGGGTTGTGGATTGGTTTCCCGGTAAAAGGTGGGCTGTCGAGCCAACTGCACCACACACATATCCACACACATAAAAATGATAATCCGATAATAAAGCAACGAATGGAATTGCCTATTTTCACTTAAAAAAATTAATAAGAAATCTGTCTTCGGGTAGTTCAAAAAAAATATTGATAGCACGGTGAGAGAAACTAATTACCACGATTGTCAAAGTGCTGGGACCATTATCAGGACATTCAGCTTTCAGAGCCGTGATATCAGACCACTGTATCTCTATCTTACTCTTGAGACCGCCTTCAAGAACTTCCCAAACAAGTTTATGCTTTGCAAAATAACACTTAGCAACAAGATCACCTTCATATCTTGACACGTACTGCCAAAAAATGATTTTTCAGCAAAAAACATTAAAGAATTTAACTCTTTAGAAGATGCCAAATAACTCTTCGAATAAAATGATGTTTCCGGAAAAAAATTAGCTCTGTATGACCCGAAAACAGTCCAAATAACAAGACCTTCAAAAAGTATTTCTTTCATCCAGTTATTCCAAGAAACAAACTCCTATCTGGAATAAATACAATTAAAAAGGTCTGGCTAGAATTAGGATAACTGGAATATAAATTTTCTTCACTATATCCATAACAATTTCATAAAAAGTTTGCTTCAACTTCAAAGCCTAAGCTCTGTTTATACATAGCATTTGCTTTAGCAACTTGTCAGTCGTAATATTCCAGATTCTAACATGTGGAGAGCAGGTGTAAAGAACAGGTATAATGGCACCCAGTTGTCACCAACATGACCGCCTCAATAACGATATCAAATTATTCTTCAAACTTAAATCAAAACAGATAGTTCAGTCTCAAACAAAAGACATTTTGGTAGGAACGTTGTAGGCAAAAGTTTAAACCATCACCTCCCACGAGCCAATTCTCAACAACAAAGCTGGAAAATTTGAAGCCTTCAGCTTGTCATTTGCGCATGAAGCAGCAAATCCACCCTTCACATCAGTTTTAGCAAGGGAGTGGGCATTTCCACCTGTCTCCAACATAGTAGAAGCAGTAGTCCCCTGGGAGAGTCTCATTTGGATCAAGTCTGCCAAAGATGGACTCTTCTTAAGCCTCAAACCTAAAGGACCCGGCTCGTCAAGTGGGTTGTATTCTGATGGCGAGATTGGAAACTCGTGATTTCTTGAGCTCCACTGTTAATTTAAAAAAAAATCAATACCAGTGAAATCAAAAGCTGCAAAACGAAGCAATAACAAATGGAAAAACTTGCAAGGGGAACTCGGACAAAGTAAAAACACCTACAAACGAACAATAAAATGAAACAAACAACCGCGATAAACACTAATCAGTACATCAATAAACAAAGATATATGTGCAACGTGATAGAACCCCGACTAATCGCAGAGAAAAAAAAAACAAATTCCAGAAAAATCATAAACCCTAAAAACCAAAATCGGCAATAAAATATGATAATTAAAACTCTCGAAAACTCCAGCAATCAACTATAATTTAAAAACCTGACTAGATCGAGAAGCGGATGGGCAAGATCGTTTGGAAAGAGGCCCATACTCCTCCTCCGAAAAATCTTCAACCCCGTCGACATGCGGCGATCCCATCAGCTGAACCATCAATCAAAACACCCAAAAATCCAAGAATATCGGAATTCCGAACCAAATTCGAAATGGAGAATCGGGAATTCCAACTTTACGCCGAGTAAAATGCAAATTAACTCTCCAGTTACCCGATAAAGAATTCTCCACCTTCTCCTTCTTGTTTTGTGCCTGTTCCTTAAGAAGAGAAGAGGAGAGGAGAAGATCGAGAGGAGAAGGCAGAATGAATGATTGTATTGCGGTGACATTCGGCGTATTCAGTCAAATATTTGATGTTCATCCACCGCAACGGGGTTTTATTTGAAATGACGATGATACCCCTGCAGCTACACAATAAAATACTTTCGAGTTTCGAGTACCATGTCCATTCCAACCGATATATTTTATTTATTAAAATTAAAATTAAAATTAAAATTAAAATTAAAATTAAAATTAAAATTAAAATAAAATAAAATAAAATTTTAAGTATAAAACTTGATATTTGTTTCTTATTATTTATTTAATTATATAAATTATGATTGAATTAAAAATAACATAAATTTTGGATTGTTACTTTGAATTATATAAATTTTTACGTGATAGATTTTTTATTTAGTTTTGTTTGAATCGATTGGTCTTTTGAAGTAAAAATGTTTGAGATATTGACATGTAATCTACATATTGATCTTTCCGTGAGTCATAATGTAGTTAGGATTGGTATACATTATCATACCGTATTGAAATTATATATAGTGTATCGTACCAATAATTATGGTATAAACAAATTTTATATCGATACCGTACCGAAATTTCGATACATATAACTAGCATATCGATTATATCAAAATTTTACGGTATACCGAGACTTCGGTACGTATAACTAACATACCGATTATCCCGAAATTGTATAGTATACCGAGATTTCGATACAATATCGATATATACAGTTTTATAATGAAAAAATCTTACTTTTTTAAATTTTATAAATTTATTGTTTTAAAATATTAAATATTTTAAAATTTTATATAGTTTTCGATATATACCAAATTTTCAAATTTCATATCGTTACCGTACCGAAATCTTCGATATCGTCATCGTACCGTGTCTAAATCTTCGATATACTAAAAATTCGATATTTTTTCGAGGGGCATTTAGTTTTATAACCTCTGTTGTAAAGTTAATTTGGTTAATGACCTTAAATATTTTTTATTTAGGTAAATGACCTTCTTTCTATATTTTCAATTAATTAATTCCCTTATAAACCTTCTTTCTATTTTTTACCCATTTTTACGTGGGAAAATTTTTAGGGTGGGAACATTTTAAGTGGGAAAATTTTTACTTTGCAGAATAACCAACCAAGGCTGATAAAATTGCTATTATTCTACCGGCATTGGATATCAAGAAGCGGATTTCTCCCAATTTTATGTTTGAATGTGAGTTTATTTAGTTTAATCATCTGGCTTGCCAAACTATTTTCGGGTTTCACGGAGAAATTTTTTTGAAATCTGTATTTTATCTAAACCTCGTATCAATAGCCGTGAACATAATTTTTGTCGCTGAAAACTTAACATCTTTCATCTCGTACGTATTATTGATCGCCGTTCATGTCATATTTCTTTAAAAAACTTTTTCCCAGATATATAATTTTTTATTTTTGTTGATTAATTCCAGCAATATGTTTCTGATTATTTTATTTTGTTTTATACAGGTAATGGCATTAACTAATGTTCTACTTAAATATAATGGTGAGTGGAGAATAGATGAACAAGGCATTTGTACGTGGTGTCAAGGCTCTAATTCTAAATGGGCAGCAATCACTTTGGATAAGGATAATTGTTCATATGAAGAAGTGGTGAATTTGATAATTAAAGTTTTTGAATTGAATACAGATGAATCGAAAATGAGATTAAGTTATTTGCCATGTGTACGGGATTGCAATCTTCTTCCTATTTATATTAACAATGCAATAGGTGTGAAGACATATTTATGTTTTGGGGATTCACAAAATAGGAATGTGCTTCATGTGGAATTATCGAAGAATAGTGATGTTGAAGTCGATATGATTGTAGATGCTGAAAGGATCGAGAACATCAAAGATAAATTTGTTGATGTGAATGAATAAATATTATCGTGTGATATGGTAGTTGAGCATAATGAGAAAGAGAAAGAGCTGCATGATGGATATTTTGATCGGGTTTTTATCCCAGACGATGACTATAAAATGCAAGAAGCAAATGATGAAGTCAATGACGACGCTGTTGCAAGAGCTACTGATGAAGTCACTCCGATAGATACTCCAAGTCATTATGTTGAACATGAGCTTATTGAGGATGAACAAAATATGTTACTTGCTGGTGACAATGGATAGAGTTTCAAAGATGGATCAACTTTAGCAACTGGCCAAGAGTTTGATACCAAGGAAGAGGTAAAAAATGTATTGTCCAAACTTGCAATTAGTGCCTCTTTTGAATTTGATGTTGTGAAATCAACTAAATCACTTTACTCGATCAAATGTGTAAGTGATAAGTGCAGTTGGAGAGTACGTGTTTCCAAAACAAAGAATTCTACCCGATTCTCCATTCGAAAGTATTGTAATACACACACTTGTGATCTAGCTTACAGACGTAAAAGACATCGTCAAGCGAGTGCTGATGTAGTATCGAACATGTTGCTAGAGAATTTTAGAGGGCAACAGGTCACCCCAACACCTAAAACAATAATGACGATGATGCAAAATAGGGGTATTAATATTACATATTACAAAGTTTGGAAAGGTAAAGAACTTGCATTTAATAAGCTAAGAGGTGATCCTGATGAGAGTTTCCATATGTTGCCTTCATATTTGAACATGGTCAAGCAGGTAAATCCAGGTAGTATCACACATCTCGTTGTTGATGATAGCAATAGGTTTAGATACATGTTCTTAGCATATGGTGCTTGTATAAGTGGATATAAATTCATTCGAAAAGTAGTTGCAGTTGATGGCACTTTTCTAAAGGGCAAGTACAATGGTGTTTGCTTGTTGCAACAGCACAAGATGGTGAATTTCACCAATTTCCTATTGCATGGGGTGTTGTCGACTACGAGACCGTGGAGTCATGGACATGGTTTATGTTGAGGTTGCAGGAAATGGTACCAGATGATGAAGAACTAGTAATAATTTCAGACAGACACCAGGGTATAATTTCTGCTGTAGCAAATGTGTACAAGCAAGCACATCATGGTTATTGTGTGTGGCACTTGTCACAAAATATAAAAACTAAGAGTAAACAAAAAGGTGCTACAGAGTT
Organism: Primulina huaijiensis; assembly: GCF_012295235.1. NCBI lineage: Eukaryota > Viridiplantae > Streptophyta > Magnoliopsida > Lamiales > Gesneriaceae > Primulina > Primulina huaijiensis. The sequence continues at coordinate 3,483,244 of NC_133310.1, read as the reverse complement.
GTTCATGCATATAGCATATGCATACAAACAAAGTGAGTTTGATTCATTGTACAGTGATATGAGAAATAGGTACCCACAAGTTGCAAAATATTTGGAAGAGCACACTTCTCCGGACAAGTGGTCTAGATCTCATTACCCAAGAACACGATACAATATAATGACAACCAATGGAGTGGAGTCAATAAATTCTAGATTGCGTGCTGAAAGGGATCTTCCAATTGTTTCATTGTTAGATGCACTTCAAAAACTGACTTCATGTTGGTTTAGCCGATATCGTAATGCCGCGGCAGCATCTACGACTATAGCAACTCCGGCCGTTGCGTCAATTCTTCGTGAAAGGTTCAATGCTTCTCAAAAAAATCACGTCTGTGAATTAAATAGCTTGCAGTATCATGTTTACACCCAAGATGACCATGAAACTGTTGATTTTGCAAATAATTCATGTAGTTGTAGAGTTTATGATTTCGATAGAATTCCGTGTTCGCATGTCATTGCAGCTAGCTATGCAACAAAATTGAGCATTTATGACTTATGCTCGGAGTATTATACTACTCGTACACGGATGGTTGCTTACTCTTGTACTATATATCTTGTGCCTCAATGTAGCGAATGGACGATGACAACCGGTCCATTGGAACGAAAGTTGCTGCCACCTAATGTGAAAAGAAAGCGCGGAAGGAGAAAAGTGAACAGAAATCCATCTATTGGTGAGTTTGGGAAACGCTAAAATTGACTACTAGTTTGATGTTTGGAGGTGATGTGTTATATGTTAGTTTAGTTTTGGCTTTCAACATACATTTCAACGTTTTTTTACATGTGTAGTGCAACAATGATGTTATTTGACGATCGACTTTCAGAATTTTCACTTTCCTAATCATTTAAAGATCTACTTTATGGCTACTTATTTTTATGTTCATGGCAATTGTTTGCATGTTCATGGCTACTGACGCATGGCAACCACTTTTATGTTGAAGCTACTGTTGGAAATGAGCACATCAAAATTTATTGTATTAGACTTACTGTTGTAAGAATGATCATGTTATGCTATTTAACATGTAACTATATTTGAAAATCGAGTAACATTTATTGGGTATCGATATACTGTCACAACAACCAAATTTATATAAACAGCGACCGCTTATATATCAAGGATAATTTTCGCAATTGATGTGTATTTATTTTCATTATTTTTTAAAAACTATATTTTCATTAAAAAAAATCAATGTGAGTGCACTGAAAGTTTACAATCGGAGTGACTACTTCTTGACAATTGTTTCTTTAGTCATTGTAAGCAAAGTTTTTTGAATCCAGAAAAGAGAAAATGGGTCTTGCTGTTAGAAATTGCAAAGGAGAGAACATGGTGTAGAGAAAATAATGATAATATGGGTTAGTTAATATGGATAGGGTTTAAGATTTTTATTGATCCGCTTCTTACTCTCTTTTTTTTTTACCCATGTAAGTAAATAAAGTAATTATTTAAATATAAATATAATAGTTTAATTTTGGATATACCGGGTCAATTTTGACATTTCATACCAATTTAAAAGAAGTGGTCAATTTTTTAAAAATTTGGTGTCAGGATGTCATATGACTAAATATGATATACATGGTCAATTCTGACATTTCATACCAATTTAAAAGAAGTTGTCAATTTTTTAAAAATTTGGTCTCAAGAGGTCATATAGCTAAATATCTCTTTTTTCGATATGATAATCTCATTATATTGAAAATTCGATATTTTTGCTATCCATACGTAGTGAATCAATCTCTCTTATTCTACCGGATTTAACTATTAATTAACGTGACCCGATTAAAAAATTCCAATTTTCGGCTATATAATATGGACACGTGTGTGCATGTCCTCGTTTATATGTACATATGTATATATAAGGGGAAGTTGGTGAAAAATCCCCAATCAAAATATTTCTTTGGGTTCACTCCCTACCCACAAAATTGTGGTACTATGTCATACAAAATGTGGTACACTTCATACTAAAAAGTACCCATGGACTGAACACAAAAAAAATCGACGACTGGGGACTGAAGACCAATTTTCCGTATATATAAAAATGTAAATATTGATTTCAAAAAAAAAAAGTGTAAATATTGATTTTAAAAAAAAGTGTAAATATTTTTATATTTTTATATGATAACTTTTTCTAGTAATATTTAAAATTGTACATTTATTATATTATATTAATAATTATTCTAATAATAGTATATATATATAGAAGTTGAGTTGTTTAAATTAAGTAAGTTTCATCCAAAACTTTATTTTTATTTAAAAAATGAATAATTATTAAGATAACTGCAATAGTGGTTTGGAATCATTTAATTCTACTCTTATTTTTTGAAACAAATTCTACTCATTTTTTAAAATATTCTTTATCAAGCATATTTGAATCACTTCTAAAAATTTTAGAAATTCAAATTTGAATATAATTTTGTTTGAAAATATAAAGCACATTTAAATGTTTTCATCATTTAATTTTTGCTTTTATATATACACACACTATTATATAAAGAATATATCACTTAGAAGGCACAATTTTTTGTTTCTCAAATGCTCTTAATTACACCAATATTTTTCTCAAAATTGTCACAACTTATTTTCAATATAACCTCTCTCAAATTACATTATGACCATCGCTAATTTCTATCAATTATTATTACAGTAAACATTAAATTTAAGGGTGTCAATTCGGGTGGGTTTGGTCGAGTTGCTCAATAATAATATTAAAAAATTGTTCAACCTGAACTCGAGCAAACCCGAACTCGAATTCGAATCAAACCGATTAATCTTAATTTGAATTTTTTTAAAAGTTTTTTTTAAAGAAAATTAAATAAAATACAAATAATAATAATAATATTTTAATTTAAACACATAATAACAAAATATCCTTCATATATATGATTTAAATTTGAAAGTCTAACTATAATAAAAATAAAATATAATTACTAAATCAAATAAACAATTGTTTAAAAAATAAAAAAAATTTCAAAATAAATATTAAATTATGAAAATTTATGATATAAATATACAATAAATATTTTTTCAGACATACAAGATATAAAAATGTAAGTAATATTTATTAATTATTTAAAAAAAATAAAATTTTCGCGTCAACAACACAACCCAACTCGATCAATTTTTTCGGGACAGCTATCAGGTCTAACCCGATCTGACCCGAACTCGAAAATTTCAAACTCAAATCTGATTTTTTCCCGGTTGAATCGTGTCGGGTTGATGAGTCGTGTCTGATTTTGACACCTTTAATTAAATTAAACATTTAATAAAATAAATTTTTTATATATAAATTATGATTATAAATTTACATGTACATTAATTTACTAGTTTTTATTTACAATCAGGCAGTGATCATTTTAAATTTTATATTTTCTTAAAAAATTTGACGATATACGTACATATATATACACTATTTTAGTATATAATTTATCTATCGGCAAAAACTTGTGTGATACGGTCTCACGAGTCGTATTTTGTGAGACAGATCTTTTATTTGGGTCATTCATAAAAAAAGTATTACTTTTTATGCTAAGAATACTCCTTTTTAATGTGAATATCGGTAATGTTGATCCGTCTCGCAAGTAAAAATTCATGAGATCGTTTCACAATAACCTTATTTTTATCCATTATCCATCTGAATATCAGCTAAGGATAGTAGTGGAATTTCACGTGAAGTCCTGAGTTCGGCGCACTTGCGGGACCCTATTCGTTTTCCGCACGTGTTTTTTCCTGTCTTTGTGGGACGGCACAAGGGGCCCACATGTTGGAGGATTTTAAAAGAAAAAATATTATAAAAAAAGTAAGAAATTTATTATATTTTAAAAAGAGAGAAAAAGGTTTAAACAAGTTTGCTCATATAACGAAGCAGAAAATACGAGGCTAAAAACAAAATATCCATACATATTCCATTAATAAATCCAGCTAAATATACAAAAATTTAGGAACAAATGAATTTCTTTGCATATATTTGTCTTGTACATTCAGATAAATCATTTAAAAATATAGTAAAAGGGGTTAAAATATTATAGTGACCCAACAACAGAAAGTTTTTTAAAAAGAATAATTAAAGTTGTGAGATCTACTTATCTTTCTTCTTACAAAAAAAGGTTTGGATATATCCATTCGATTTTATGAATGTATTACACTAGTCGATCATAGAAGAAAAAAATGTACATACGAATCAATCAAGAAAATAGTTATCATTATCTGTGAACGATGACGATATACTGGTTGTCTGCGTATGTTTAATTCAATGAATATTTTGAATGAAGTTTTATTGTTATCAATTACATCTTTTTTCATATATATGTGGAATATGGATACATTGAAATATTTGCATAAAAATATTGATTTAATTCATTGTTTATTGTGAAATAAAATTTAGTATAGTAACTATGATAAAATAAGGTGTAATGTGTGGATGATGGAGTTTTTTTAGTTCAATGATAGTTTTACATGTTATATTATTAGAAATTTAGATGCGCATTTTGTTTTCCTTTTATAAAAAAAACACTCAACTTTTTCAGTAATTTTTTTGAAAATCAGATATTATATTAAAATTTAAAACTATAAATTTATTTTTATAAGCTTATTTTTTAAAAATCATGGTTTTTTAATAAATTTAAATAAGAAATGGCATGATTATTTACACTTGGATAAGATATGGATTAAATTGATATATGCAAAAACTTGTGTGCGACGGTCTTACGGGTCGTATTTTGTGAGACTGATATCTTATTTGAGTTAACCATGAAAAAATATTACTTTTCATGCTAAGAGTATTATTTTTTATTGTGAATATCGGTAGGGTTGACTCATCTCACAGATAAATATTCGTGAGACCGTCTCACAAGAGACCTAATCATTGATATAACATTGTGTTGGAGAATTTAACAACATATTTAGGAGTACATTATAAATATTCAAATTGTATAGTTTATAAAAATCAATATCAAACATTTTAAAAGTAAGTAAATGTCACGCGTGGTCTCGAGTTCAGCAGTCCACTAGTGTATACAAAGGGAAATGCACTTTTTAAAAAAAATACATGAAATTATAGTTGATATTTTAGGTGAAATTAATAATCCAGGCCGAAAAAATATTTTATTGCTTCATTGATAAAAATCATTTCATTATAGTCAAAATTAGATTTTTACCATTTAGGAAATAGTAAAAAATTAACAATATAGTGAGTATTTTTTCATTGCCTAATTTGTGTATTTAATGATATTCGTTGGTTGTTGACACTTAATAGTGTTAGTAACCAACAAGGAAAACAAAGGTGATGTAATTGTGCAGGGCAATGGAAAAGTGGGATGAATATGATGAAAAATTGAAATGTAACGTAAGAATAGGTCTTTTGTGATACGGTCTCACGATTATTTATCTGTGAGACGAGTCAACCCTACCGATATTCACAATAAAAAGTAATACTCTTAGCATAAAAATTAATATTTTTTCATGGATGACCCAAATAAGAGATCCGTCTCACAAAATACGATCCGTGAGACCGTCTCACAAAAGTTTTTGCTTTAATTGTAAATAAACTCACAGATTCGAACATTTGAATCAAATCGAACATCTCGTTATAAGCTCATTTCTCTCATCTCATATTCAAGTTATTTGAGTGTTTTGTTTTATAATATTTGTGATGTGTTTGTTATCTTGTATTAAGAGAATACATGTTCTCTTCAAAAACACAACTAGGGGTTGTAACCTATGGAATATTATAGTGAAATATTTTCATATTACCTGTAGTTTTTATCATGATAATTTTTTGAAGAGTTTTCCACGTAAATCTCTGTATTCAATTTTATCTTTTATTTTCATAATTATATCTCAATATCTAATACCTTCTAATATTAGATATTCAAAAAACTCTATTATCGTAAAATAACTAATACAAATAACTATACCAATATTAGCCGAGTTTAAATAACCATAATATATAACCTCCTAATCAAAAAATTATTATAAAGTATCATAATTTTTTTTACACAAAAAAATAATTAATACAAGAAATTATATCGTGCCGAAAAGACCTAATATTTATTATTAAATAACATTTAAAATACATCATTTTTGAAAATGCATAGTTTAAGAAATAAATTAAACCCAACAACTGGCGAGGGTACATTTGGCAATATTGTAAATTTTATGTTCCCGCTTCAAGTTTTCCCACTCATACGAACACTCATTTTCCATTCTCTAATCGGTAAAAGATGCCGGACCTTGCAAATTTCCTCGGCTTAAACCAGCCATCTTTATCATCCAACTCTCCGCTCCCAGAAATCAAGCTCGTTTCGGAACTGAATTTGTCTGCAACGATGGAGCTATGCCAGGTGCAGCGTGTGGACTCCACGATTGAGTTGGGGCACACCCAATTGGTGGAACCCATCGATGATAGCAAAAGGGAGGCGGTCCGAGAATCTGGGGAACGCAGACGGGGAGGAGAGCGAGAGTATTTGAATGCATGCAGGGTGGGGCCCACCACTGCGAAGCACATTGAAGACTGGCGAAAGAGGAAGATGGAGCAAGGAGTTGCTGAATTCAAGTGTTCCTTGCCCTTTCTTGTTGGCGCGCCTCCATTGGTAATTTGATTTCTCCAATTTACATGGCTTTTTTTTTTGTGCTGTGATTTTTCTTGGGTTTATTTTTTTTCCCTTTTTAATTTTAATTGGGCCGGTGGAGAGTTTCATGCTTAAAGATTTGATAACGTCGACAGACTGTTTTGAGGTGTATTTATGAACTCCGGTGAGTTTGTGAAATATCTTAGCTGTTTCTTGTGATGGATAGCAGTTTTGCGATGTTAATTTGTTTGTGGGAATTGGGATGCTTAAAATTATTGTTCCCCCCAATTTATTGGTACCTTCTAATTTTACCTCCTTTTAAATTATATTAAAATATATTTGTCATATCCATGTCAGTTTTTGAATTTTTTTTAAATATCTGAATCGATCATTCTTCACATTCCACTATGGGGGTTTTAAGTTCATGGGCTTGGATCAGTGTTTCAAATTTGTGTGATTTTTGAAATTTGGATTAAATTTTCTTTTGCGACTGTAGTTTATTTGCTAATTTTTTTTAAAATTTTTTTTTCCATTCCGTTTCAAAAGGATTTACCATTTTGCGAACAAAACTTCTTTATGGTATTGAAATAACAGCAAGGACACTCTGCCGGAGGTCAACAATAAATTGAGACCAAGATTTGAATTGAGTAATATTATTCGAGCCTTGTATGCCTGATAGTGCAGCTACTCTACAATACAGACAGCTATCAACTCAAGAAGTCATTATCAATTGTACAAATGACATGCCCGGGAATTTATTTCATATGATAAAGCTTAATATTCATTACAGGTGTAAATTATATTATTAATCGAGTTTGATCTGTCTCAGGCCAAATGCCGTGTTTGCCAGAATTTAGTCTACCCCGAGGAGAAAGTCTCGTGCTCAGTTCGTGGTTGCCAAGGAGTTTTTCACCTAACATGTGCGAGGGAAAGTCTTGGGTTCTCATCTTCAAAGCAATTCAAGTGCCCTCAACATGTAAGTTTTAGTGTGGCAAACCAAAATCTAATCATAGTTAAGTAATATATATCAAATTAGTAGTGTTGATACCGATCTCAACCTGATTGTTACTGGTTTAATTTTTTGTTCAGATGTTGATTTAATCGTAAGGATCTTTTAAATTCCGTTGAAGCACTCATGAGTGCTAATAGTTTCTTTATAACTGGAGTTTTGTCACTGTCAATTTTTTTTTCTTTTTCATTTTTTCCTGTTATTTAGTATGAATATGAACCGTATACTGGTAAGCATTTGCAGGTTTGTGATTTTACCAGCCTTCCTTTTTCTGGCGGCTGCAATATTTCATCAAGAATATGCCAGGCTTCCTTTTTCTGGCGGCTGCAATATTTCATTAAGAGTATCATGTATGTTATTACAGTGTGGATAGTGAAGTAGATAATTCATTGCATTTCTTTCTTGATCAGGCATGCTTTCTGTGTAAGCAAAGGAATCATATATGGCGATGCGTAGTATGTCCAATAGCATCACATGATAAGTGTTCACCATTTCCAGAAAATGTGTTCCATTTTCCAGATCGACCAGGAAAAGCAATATGTTGGAGACATCCTTCTGATTGGCGTTTGGAAATGAAGGTCGATTGCTTTCTTCACACGCTGTCCTTTTCCTATTTCTCTATAGTATTTAGAGTTCCTTACATTGGTCAAAATTGTAGTCCTTTGCAAAAAAATGTCGCATATGGTCATATAACTAGGCAAAAAATGATTTGGTTATGTGGAGACATGGTTTGTTTTGATAGCTGTGAACATGTTACTTGCGATGACTTTTTAGCTAATAACTACCATTTTCCGATAGTTTGGTGATGTTGGCTGAGTTTATATGTTCGATGTCTCTAGACTCGGCCACTTGGGCAATCTTACTGCAGGACATTGTCTAACATTGCAGTTCCTTTCTTTTCTGATTGTTCTTTAAGTTTTGCTCAATTAGTTAGTCTATAAAAGTTTAAGCTCCCTTTTTAGTTCTTGGAGATGCCTGCCATGCTCAGGAAGTGACTGTTTTTGTGTATCTTAGTTCCAACATATTATAAGAAATAAAATATGCAGTCCTCGGCATTGATTGCCATATTTCAACGTTAAAGGTTGGTAGCAGTCACCCAGTCTCTCATTCACAAGTTTCATCATCTTAGAACTCCGAGACATGATTTTTTCGCCAAGAATTGTATTGAAAAGTAATTAAGATATTGTCCCGTCATTATACTATCATACACATTTCCTGAAAAAATAAGCGCTTAGAAAGTGACATCGTTTACATTCATGCTACACCACTCCCTCATCTTTTAATGAAAGTTTATACTCAAAATTGGGACGACATTTATAAAAAATATAATATCAATAAGTTGGAGGGTCAATGGATCAATATGAATAATTCATGTTTATGATAATTTTCATTTAAATAGATTTAAAAGGATTATATATTTCATCGTTACAGAAAAATTTCATTAAAATACTTACTATGTCCCCGAACAAGAAGAAACTGAAATGTAGCATCCCAAATGACCGGTAAGAAGTTTGGAACCATTTAGTAGTGGTTTCAATGAGTTTCTTTATGGCACTATGCTAATCATTTTAATATGTGATTGTAAGAGTAAACTATACTCTGGAAGAGCTCCTTGCCTAGATTTATGGTTGTGGCCCCACTTCTCTCGGTTCATAGTGTGACAGGGGCCTACTTGAGCCACAAACAAAGCCTTACAAACCTGCGTTGACTATTTCTTTCAACAACATGCTATAATTCATCCATGCCTTGAGTCAAGTTTTGGATAATTTCATATATATGAAGGCCTTGGACATTTATTGATATTTCATTCCCAGGAAAGTAACACTGGATGATACGTATTTAGTTTATCTGGGTGTTACATTCTTATTTGCCTCCGTCACTGTGTACTTGATATTTTAGTTTATGCATACATTTAATTCTGCTAAGAAACAATTATGGGCTAACTGTTTCTCATCTGATGTTATCGCCTGTGATGAACCTTTTTCATCTTATTTTTTTCACGGAAACCTTTAAACACTTCTACTGTCTTTTGTACTTTTGCAGGAAACACCATCCAAGGATCTTAATGTATCTAGATTCCCATGAAATGTGATTTCTTGGAGCATTATCTTAGCTAGTGGCCTAGTGCATATTAAATGCATTTATATTTATTGTAATATCTAAGATTGTTTTGATACATGGAGTTAAATAGAATTCTTTGGGACATCCATATTTTTCTTAATTTGCCGTCGTCATTTCTCATTATAGTTGCCAAGTATGTAGGACCTCCATGTAGCACATGGGGACATGCACATACCTGCAGGTCTACAATGAGAGCTGTAGATCCCTAGAAAATAAATATAAGATGTAAACCTTGCTAGTTTTCTTTGAAAAGAGAAAATAGCTATCTAATGTTTCCCATTTATATTAGCAGCATATTATCCTAATCTCATAAAAAACCAAAAAAGGCAAAACTATCATAATGTTGTCAGAGTGATCTTCACATATCTTGAGCCAATTCTTAGTGATGAGCTACAATTCTATGTATGTGTAATTTCACGATTATATATGAGCATCATTAGGTGAATAAAAGTGTTGCCTAAAATTTGTTCTGAGTTGTGTTCAAAGTAATTTGAGAAAAGTCTTAAATGATATATTTTAAGAATCAATAGATAAAATTTTAAATATATGTTTAACCCTGTTTAGACTATTGTTGGATACATCTTTTACCAACAACTTGAAAGGATCATAGTGTACGAAACATCTTCATTGAAGCCAACTCTATATTTAGCAGTTTACGATGCGCATACACTTAAAAAATAATGTACTCACGCTTCCGCAGTCTGTATATTTCTCGAAATGAGTTCGCATTTTAAATCGTGTCTAAATTTTTATAGCATAAAATGTAATGTAAATACTTTTGGCCGTGTAATACCCATGTAATTGATGTGATATGTGATAATCAGGTTGCATATTTACTTATCAAAAGAGCATGTTTATTGCTTTCTTAACCAGGTTATTTTACATTTTCTTATAAATTTATAATTTTGTCTTAATGACGTGATTAATATTCATTTGTAACAAAATTCATATTTTTTACCATACTTGCGTCTCCTAATCGTATCAAGCGTGATTTGTCTCCGTATTCGTGTTGATGTAACAAAGAGCGAATTGTTAAGCGATTGTCCTTGTGCTGCAAGAAAATCTGCAATATGTTCCTTTTTTATGAGCTCAAAGCATAAATGAAGCCAAATGTAGGATGATTCGCTATAAACTTCTATCGTCCTTGCTGATTTGTTTCTCTGCATAATGTCAACAACTTAAAAGGTTGTGGAATATGATATATTTTTATTGATCGTTGTTCTCAAAAGTTTGGTTGCATAAATCATATATTTTTCTGTATTAGCATCCTTTTAGTAGAAGCTAGACATTGGTCCACGTGTCTGAAAAATCAGCACTTAGATAATTTTTTTGTTAAATGTATTTTTCTTTGGTGACAGTTGTATTGTTATTGGGCTGGCGCATGATCTTAACCATATGATAAATTTAAGATCGATATACATGTGGTCATTTCAGTAAATGACCTTGATCATTATATCAAGATCTAAGCACATTTATATCACGAGTTCCTTAGCAACATCTATATTTTGGAAGCTTTATGGTCTGTTATTATTTTTAATTAAAGACATGGCTGACAGGATTCCTTATCTTGTTTATGATGCAGCGTGAAGTTCCAGCTAATAATATTGAGGTTAGATTTTGATTCTTTATCTATTTTACTGGTTGATATAGATGAAATCAGATTCTTGATTTAAAACTACATTACTTGAATGTATATGATGTTCATAAAGGTTTACTCCTTCCTTTGAGATGGAATTGGTTTGTTTATCCCGTGGCTAGATTTAGTTCTCTTTGTTATGGATCCACTCAGTAACTTTTTACTGCCTTTCCAGGATATATTCACTTTCTTGCCTCTTCCTCATGTTCCTGAAGAGTTCAAAATTGACATAAACTGGAAAGATCAGAGGGAAAATAAATTGGAGCCACCTCCTTATGTGCACATCAAGCGAAGTATCCTTTACATTTTGGTTTCTTTCCTAACACCTCACCTAATAATAACAAATGCTCTGTTTTGAAATTTAACTACCCCATGTGAAATCACGGATAAAGCTAATTCATCATTCTGCTTGATTTGATTATCTCAACAAGCTACAATTATGACACCTATAGTAGCTCTTTTTCATTCTTTCTTAACTATATATAGATGTGTACCTTTTTAAGAGAAAGCACCAAAATGTTGGTACTGATACTGGATGCACAAGTTGCAGCTCTACTCAATGCTCCGAGGCTTGTGTATGCAGGTCAGATTTTCAGTGATCATGAATTTTTTTATCGCGGACTATGGTTTTAGAAAACTTATTCCTTACTCACAGAGCATGTCATGATGTGCTCTGAACAATTGTGCTGTTTGATAACAGTTTGAATATATTCCCAACACTTTATCATTATTTCCCATCAAAATCTTCACAATGATTGCACCTAAATATTCATTTGTTTTTAACCGACATCTATATTTTCAGTTTGTAAACTTAACTCCCCTCAGCATATTCTTTTACTCCCAATAAATATTGCAAGAGGCTTTTTCAATACTTTGGCATGCATATCCCCTGCAAGCCTTTGCCTCAGTAACGCCCACTGTCCATTAAAACACTTTGTTTACAATAGTCGCTTATCGTGTCTCAAGAGCACCGTTTCTGTTTCAGTAATTAATGAACCAATAGAAATTCAAGTTTTCTCATTAGTCGAGGCGCTCCTTAAGTTTAATGAGACAATGGAGTTGCACAAATTTCATTCATCACCCACATTGTGTGTATCGTGTTTCTTATTTTAAAATTTCTGAATGAGATTGTATTGTTTAGAAGAAAGTTTTCATAACTTTTACATAGTCCAATAATATGTAACAAGTAGAAGAAGTTATATTAATGTTGGATTAAGTAATTGTAACCATTCTTGTAAGATCACTGTGTAACCGAATAGAATTGATGCTTGCATCAAATATAGCATCATTTTGCAATTAAAGTTTCCTAGTTAACTTCTTAAGTATGGTCATATTTGATTATAGATATAACAAGATCATAATAACTTGAATTAACCTTTTGGTCTAGTATCAGTTTACAGCAATGCATTATTTTTTATATGCTGTAAAATTTTCCAAGGACTTTGTTTATTCTGTTTTTTGTTGTCATTTTTATCGTCCGTCTATTCCACTTGTGTTGCCTACAGATATTTACCATTTAATACTATTTCGTGGATCTCATCATCTATGGATGTTTCTGGGATATTGGTTATACTGTATTATGTAATTTGCTTATGCAATAATTCTTCTAAAAGGGTTCAGTCCATCAGCTGCTCAAAAGCATGCCGTTGCTCTGAAAAGTGTGCTAATAGACCGTTTCGTAAAGAGAAAAAGATTCAACTTGTCAAGGTATTTTTGTGTCAAATGTTCTTATTTTCTTTTTTCCAGATTTGGTTATGAGTTGTTTTCTCCCCGGTCCATCATTAATGTTGTATATATACTGCTTAGCAGACAGAACTCTGTGGTTGGGGTGTAGTGGCAGCTGAATCTATCTGTAAAGGAGATTTTGTGGTGGAGTATGTTGGAGAAGGTAGTTTTCAAATATCAATCTATTTACTATTAAAAGCGTTTGAGTATTTTGGATTCTCAGCTAAAAGAACTCTTCAGTATCATCTGAATTTATACTGTTTTATAGCTATGACATACACAATATTGGTAAATAATTATGCCGTTCACTTAATTTTCAGGGGAGGGGGTATTTAATATTAGGCAGCAGCAAAACTGCTTCCTCAAAGGCTTTATTGTCTAATATACTTGTCAACTGCTGAACAAAAAGTTGATTAACTGGGACTCATGTTCTTTATAATTTCCCCGCAAAAAGTAGATTTTTCCTCAGGCGTTGAAATGGAATGGTGTTAGGCCATGAGTTGTGCTAAAATTGTTTGCATATCTCAACTTTTAGATCCATATCGGAAAAGACCCAAAGTATAGAAGCATGCCAATGTGAAATTAAGAGAAATGTTCAAGGTTGTTTGAGTTGAAATATTTTGTTCAGGATGTTTGGATCGTATTTTTTTTAATTTACTATGAAAGCTGAGATCATGAATTTCTTTAAATGTGCTCAATACTAGAAGTTGCAGATTCTCTTTTGGTAAGAAATGTTTTTGTATCATGGACAAAACAGTATGATTTATATCCATTACCCAATTCTAGAATCCAAATATATTGTTCCAAACTTCTTAAGATTTTCAAGAATCTGCAACATTTTATCGCCTAAATGGGAGAACTTTTTAAACTAGAGTTGGGCTTACTGTTTAAGTCGTTTTCATTTGTTTGCATGGCCATCATGAAGAATGGCAAACTTTCTCTTCCAGTTTCCTTTCTGCGGTTTGCTGAGTGTACAATCGCTTGTCTGATCTACGACATTATAATATTCAAATTTTGTTGTTTCACCTGTTATAACTTAAGTATTAGCATCTCTATATTAAATACACAAGACTTTAATTAATCTGATATTTGGTTTAATAGTCTAAATCTGGCCTAAATGCTTTCAGTTATTAACGATGCTATGTGCGAAGAAAGGCTGTGGGCCATGAAAGACCAGGATGCTAAAAACTTTTACATGTGTGAAATTAGCAAGGATTTTGTAATTGATGCTACATTTAAGGGAAATTATTCAAGGTTTCTAAACCACAGCTGCGGCTCCAATTGTCTACTCGAAAAATGGTAAGTAAAATCATCCCACTAAGATTTTCATGCCTTTACACCATAACTGGCCTCCTATAATCAAAGAGAGAATTTAAATTCTGTGTGCATCGATATGGTAAGTATTTCCCCTCCTAACTTATTTTTGTGAAACAATGGACTATAAACAACCCACTCACCCCTGCGACCAAGAAAAGGAAAAAAAGTTGCATAGTTCTAACTCTGCGTGTAATTGGAAAAATAGGTCCAAACTTTAGGTGTAAACCTGTTAATAGAGACCATATCGCTACTGCATTGTCTTTTTACGTTTTCCAGGCTTTAATTTTTTCTTGGAGTGGTGCCTTACATTTGTATCCTTATGAAAACATAGAAAATTCTGATTGTATCTCTTCGTGTTATCTTTTACTTTTTCACAAGGCAAGTTGATGGTGAGACACGTGTTGGTGTCTTTGCATCAAGACCTATTCAAGTTGGAGAATCGCTTACATATGATTACCGGTATGTTTTAGTCGGTTGCTGATTTTCTTCTCTCTCGCATTCCTGTGATATGAATGCAACTTAATGATATTCCGAACACATAAATTTCTGGGCTTGATAGCAGCTAATTCTATCTTGAATGTGTTGGTTCTCATATCTAGTTTCTTGTGTGAAAAATCAACGGGGAAGCCATGATCTGATTGCATGTGAGGGTGTTTGGCTCATCTCAAAAGTTGTCTAGGAAATCTTTTAAAAATGTATTGATGAATTCGTTGAATATCAAAGTTAATGTGACCTGATTCTTTATAGAGCTCAGGCAGACTAGCTTATTTGTTTAAACCTCGCAAAATCTTTGGCTCAATCCTTTTACATGTACGCACAACAAGAACTTAATATGCTCTTCAGACTGATTTAACTCAAGTAAGTTGAGAACTTAGTTTTTCAAACATAGGATCTGACATTTTATAAACTCCTACTAAATCTTAATTCTTAAGTGCTCAAGCATAGTTTATACTTTCCGGTTCTTGTGATTCCAAAGTGCTGGATTGTCTAACGTGCTTGGAGAGCTCCAAAATTTAATGTGAAAAAGAAACTGGATTTGTAGGTAATGTAGATTTTGATTCTAAAAATTATGCTGCCGTAGTTCCTTATACATACATCATCTGCAAATACTAAGAGCTTACTTTCTCAGATTTGTACAATTTGGAACAGAAGTTGAGTGTCACTGCAGGGCTTCAAAATGCCGACGCTATCTTGGGACTAAACGGAGAATCAAAGTAGAGATTTCATGGGGTCTGAAAGGTCGAAGATCAACAAGACGAGCAAGAATGCTGATGCCCCAGTTTCGTTAGCGTTGCTTTTTCCAACTTTCGATCTCTTTTGTTGTTGTATCATGCATGCCATTGTCATTTTCCTACATTATAGGAACACTTGAAAGAATAACTACATATGATTACTGTTAAAGAAGTACAGTAAGAATTGTTGGTCATTCATATTTCTGTACTGTATCGAGATTGTTTCCTTTGCTTTGTCTTCGTTTTTTTTAACTCGTCCCCCCGCGTATTGTTATTTGTACACAAATTTATGTTACATGCTAAAATTTATGTATAGTATGCTGATTGTAACTTACATTAGGAGAACATACAAAGCAACAGATCCAAAACTAACATTTGAAAGGAAAAACACGATGCCATCAAAAATATATTTGGAATCGACTCCATTCCCCTTTGAGAAAGCTTTTGCACATATTTTCCCAGTTAGTTTTATCTGGCTCCTTCTTCAATTGCAATCTTGCCTCTTCACCAACTTTCCTCTACAATTATCATTACAAGATATAGGAACAAATTAGAGACCACGACAACTGCTTCGAACTCAAGTTTAGAGCAATGACTTAAAAAATGGATTAAGAAATTTGGAAAAGAGATGACAAAGATTGGAAGAATAGGATGAGGTAGGGCTACTTAAATCTTCGGAATATGGTACGTGCAATTTAAACAAAAGTGCATAAAAGTTTCCTGTATTTGATCATCCCTGGTCTGTCCTCCAATGCATGTGACCTAAGTCAACTTTAGAGGTTTCATTACCTCAATGGAACCGTTAGCGAGGAGGCGATCAATGAGGTTGTCGAGTATGTCTTTGGTGTATTCAGGATGTCCTTGAATTCCTACAATGTTTTCTCCATATGCAAACATTTCCACTCCTGTTTTTTCCGAGAATGCGAGTACTTGAGCTCCTATAGGTAATTCCCATACCTATTTTAGCAGCGAATTCGATCAATCAACCGACAAAATTTCAAGATCGTTCATGCTGGAGTTTGAGCTAACCAATTGCACAAAAAAGAACTGAAAACAAGAACATGAATGTTGGAACCATAGATTTTTTGTATGTACCTCATCTTGATGGCACTTTATTATAGAAAGATTTCTAGGCATTTCATCCAAACCATCAGAAAAGCCATATGAGTAGAAATCCTGCGTGAAGCTCACTTCTCTAACTCCAATGTCCCAACCACTACTAGATTTTGCAACTTTCCCACCCAAAGCTCTGCATAACACCTAAAATATATATATATTCGACATCATTATATATATATGTATATGTATATGATGAATCAAAATTGACTTTGTAGAATAATTTTTCCAACATTAACTTATACCTGGTGACCAAAACAAATGCCAAGAACTTTCTTTTGCATGGCAAACAACGTTTGCAGTAGAAAGCAAAGCTCAAGTATCCAGAAATCATCTCCATAAGCATCGTGAGGACTCCCACTCACCACGAATCCATCATAGTTCTGAAGATCATCGACGGACGGGAAATCGCCATCGACCACACGAAACAGATCCCATTTCTCCCCTTCATCACCCAATGCCTCCACAAACACATTGACGTATCCACCATACACTTTCTTCACATAGTCCGAGTCGTTAACCGCGAGTAACAATGCAAATCTTTTCTCACCTTCGACCTTCATTATTTTTAATTACTGTGAGAACTTGAAATTTTTACAAAGGTTTTGGTATGGCAGTACACATTATTCCAGAAATGGTCCTTGTTTTATAGGAAGAAAAGTGAAAGAATAAGTATCGAGGGAAGTTTCAAATTGAGTGAACGAATATATAAGATTATATTCCGATTAGGTAATTAATTATACTATAGCAGTGGTCGACCATTGGGAGATTAAACTTGAGTCATGTATCCAATTTGATATACTTGTGTGTGTAAACTACATGCAAATATTATCAAGAAATGTGGAAAAATTGACAAAATTAAATAATATAATGGAGATTTTTTCCTAGGAATCTATCTGGAAAACCTTAGTATACGTTTTCAAAAGGTGATTTTCCAAAAACCAAAATTTACCTTAACATCGTATGAGTAACAAGGGAATCTATTGAAAATGGATGTTAAATATCATATTTCAGTCTATATAATAATATGACTGATACCCCCATAAGGATCCGGGTCATCATTAACCCGGTTTATTACTTGGATTGCCCAAATCAAAGCCAATATGCCGGGTATTATCCTCAAGAACCTGGTCACTGCGCCTCTTCCCAGGTGACCAACCAACAGCCCGGGCTCTCACACAACCAGCCGGGTACCTTACTACCCAGGCCACCTCGACAATTGCACCACACTCGAGTGTGATTGATACAGGCCGTCTAATCTGTCAGAACCACTTGTGCTTGGAGTGTCCTAGAAGTCATCAGAAGCTATGGTATGGGCAGTTGACTTGCCATACTTAATAGGTGGCGTGGGAAACGAGGTACGTACCCATTTTTTACTATAAATAGCAGGTATTAATGTCATTTACGCATTCTGAATTCTAAGTATGGGAACATATATATTCGCACATAGATCGTCATTTTGGCTCATCTCCAACCTGCTGACTTAAGCATCGGAGTGGCTACGCCGGACACCCCTCCGGCGCCTATTCACGAGTTCTTTTTCTTATGTGCAGGTGCTATTGCAGCCATTATCTTCACTCAAATTCCCAAACATTATAAATTAATAAATTATTGATTTGACCCGTTGGAGCTCCTTACCCGCTCATTTATCTCAACGAGGTCTCATCATTGGCGACGTCTGTGGGAAACTTGAGTTCAAGACGTTGATATGGCTCGTACCAGAAGAACTAACCAAGATAATTCTCGGGTCAAGGGAGATGGAGGGCAAACTTCGAGACAAGTTGAAGTTAATAATACTGGGCCAAATCTCATCAGCATGACCCCGGAAGGGTTGAAGAAGATTGTATCAGATGCCGTAAAGAAAGCTATGGCCATGAAAGAAGTTTCTCAGCATGTTACCCCACCCGGGAACAGACAGGAGCGAGAGCAGGAGCAGGAGCAAGAAGTGAGGAGGGAAGATGAGGTAGGAGGAGAGGATGAGGAGTCCAGTGCTGGATCCAAATCGCCTACTGTGGCTGAGGAGTTGTTGGAACTAAGACAGAAAATGAAGGTTCTGAAAGGGCAGTTGGAGAGTCGTAGTATTTCTCGAGCTATTGCTAAGGGTTGCCCATTTGCTGATATCATCGTCCGGGAACCTCTTCCCGGAAACTTCAAATCCGCCAAAGTAAAAGATTACGATGTCAACGCAGACCCTGAGGAACATTTGGCCAGATTCGAGAACATGGCCATGCTGCACTGTTACACTGACAGAATAAAGTGTAAAGTGTTCCTAACAACGCTGGTAGATTCAGCCCAGAGATGGTTCGAAGGATTGTCCCCTCAAAGCATACATTCCTTCAAGGACTTTCAACAGGTGTTCTCACACCATTTTAGCAGCAGCAAAAAGTACAAAAAGACTGCTTTCATTCTTTTCGAAGTCAAGCAGAGCCCGGAAGAGAGCTTAAGGGCTTATATAAGAAGATTCAACAGAGTGGCTTTGGATGTCCCCACATGTGCCACTGAAACAAAAACTACGGCATTCACACAAGGCTTGAGGGAGGGTGAATTTTTCAAGTCGTTGACCAAAAAAGTGCCCGGACATTTTGAGGACTTATTATCCCGGGCAGAAAAATACATCAACATGGAGGAAGCCCAGAAGCAGAAGAGGGAAGCTGTAAGGAAAGAAAGAGGAGACCGGTTATCTAGGCCCGAGGAGAAAGGACAGAGAAGGAATAATCTAGGACACTTCTCTCACCATGTGCCTCTTAAGATTGCCCGGGACAGAGAGGTCCATGAGTGCAGTAGGGATCTGGCCCCGGACTATCAATTATCCCGGCCTGAGAAAAGAGGATTTTGTACTCTCCATAAGGTGTGTTATCACAACACCGAGGACTGCAAAACATTGAAGGGAAACTATTCCTCCCCTTCCGCCCCGGAACAAAGTCAAGCCAATAAGAGGCCGAGATTGCCATGGACATCTCCACAGCCAGGGTCCAGCGCCCGGGGAGGAGGTATGAGGAATGTACCGAGAGGAGAGCCCGGGAGGAGAAGAGAGCCCGAGCTTGATACAAAAAAGAATTCACCCCCTGCTACGGGGTTGAAAAAAATGATATCAGGAGGCTCTACTGATGGAGACTCCAACCGGACGAGGAAATCGAGGAGTAAGAGGGAGTGTATGGAGGTAGAGGGAATGAAGAGAAGCGAGGCGGTCATCAGTTTTGGCCCAAAGGATTTGAATGGGGTGAATCTACCCCACAATGATGCCCTGGTTATCCAAGCCCGGGTGGCAAATTATGACATTCTGAGAGTCTTTATGGACTCAGGCAGCTCTGTAAATGTAATTTTTAAAGATGTCTTTGTGCAGATGGACTTACATGGTTATCATTTGGAAGCTGTGGAAACTGCCGTCTTTGGCTTTGCTGGCCATGTGATCTACCCGGAAAGGGAAATTGTCTTACCACTAACCCTGGGCTCCCAGGATCTCAAGAAAACGGTGATGACTTCTTTCACTGTGGTGGACTCCCCATCATCTTATAACATCATACTAGGTAGGCCGGCCATGAATGAGCTGAGGGATGTAGCATCTACCTATCACCAAAAGATAAAGTTTCCTGTGGGAGCCCGAGTGGGTGAAGTCCGGGGAGACCAACCTTCCTCCCGAAAGTGTTATGTAGAAGCTATCCGGGTAAATCAGAGCAAAGCTAAGAAGGAAGGGAAGAAGGCCCGAACTGATGAAGTAGGTGAAAGATCAGTTGAGAAGGGAGAGGTGCATTTCGTGGTAGAAGAGGAGCAGGAAATTGTGGAGATTGGACCAGGCCAGCAGATCCGGGTGGCCCGGGATCTCAATGTATCCACCCGGGTCAGTTTACTTAACTGTTTAAAAGCTAATATTCATGTTTTTGCCTGGTCTCAACAGGAGTTGACGGGGATCTCTCCTCTGATATCGGAGCACCAACTGAATATTCTCCCGGGATCTCAACCGATAAAGCAAAAAAAGAGACACTTTGGTTCTGAAAAGGACAAAGTTATTAATGAGCAAGTAAAAGAGCTTTTGAAAGCCGGTCACATTCGGGAAATTCAATTCCCTACATGGCTCTCGAATGTGGTATTAGTGCCCAAATCTACCGGGAAGTGGCACATGTGTGTAGACTTCCGCGATCTCAATAAGGCTTGTCCCAGCTGGTTAAAACTCCGGTGGACGTCTTGGAAAAGCTATCTGAATCTGATATATTCTTCAGGATCTTCCCCTCCTTTTTAAGCATCAGCATGTAGACACCTTCGTGAGTAAAGATGTCCACACTGTCTGCAATATGGAGGCGCCGGCGATATTTCTTCATAAGAGCCACCTGCTCAGGAGTGGAGTTCCCTCTACATACTGAGAAGATTCAAGCTCATACAGCCCTTCCCAGAATCGAAGCACTTTATGGAAGACTTCATCCTCCAGTTCAGCCTTTCGTTCCTCCAGAGCTGTTTTCATGAACCCCTCTGCCATATCAAAAGGCTTCGAACTACTTGAACCTGCCATTATACTTCTCAGATAATTATTTGCTATTAAGGGTTACTATATATAAGGGGAAGAAATCAATCTCCACCGTTGATCCAGATCAAATCGGACGACCAGAATGAGTCTAGGAAATTGTAACAGGTATGTGAAGGGACGTGTACGCATATCGATGTGTCAGACTTATCTGATTCTCGGAATACGAAACGCTTTTTCGGCAGGAAATTAATGCTAAACGCATGCGTCATAAATGATACCCTATGGACTTCTCGAGAATACTAAACGACACAGTACCTAAAGCCCGAGAGATGTGAGGACCCGACATCTCATCCTCAGCCCGAGTTGTATCAGACCCCGGTATCCCATTTCATCTGTGGGATATTTGAAGCCCCGAATGCTCTTACACTCCGAATTATGTTCCAACAAAAGTACAGATATGACTAATAGGGACAGCGAGTCAGACTCTAGCCCGACTATTTTAGGGATGGGTGGTGATACCCCCATAAGGATCCGGGTCATCATTAACCCGGTTTATTACTTGGATAGCCAAAATCAAAGCCAATATGCCGGGTATTATCCTCAAGAACCCGGTCACTGCGCCTCTTCCCAGGTGACCAACCAACAGCCCGGGTTCTCACACAACCAGCTGGGTACCTTACTACCCAGGCCACCTCGACAATTGCACCACACTCGAATGTGATTGATATAGGTCGTCTAATCTGTCAGAACCACTTGTGCTTGGAGTGTCCTAGAAGTCATCAGAAGCTATGGTATGGGCAGTTGACTTGCCATACTTAATAGGTGGCGTGGGAAACGAGGTACCTACCCATTTTCTACTATAAATAGCAGGTATTAATCTCATTTACGCATTCTGAATTCTAAGTATTGGCACACATATATTCGCACATAGATCGTCATTTTGGCTCATCTTCAATCTGCTGACTTAAGCATTGGAGTGGCTACGCCGGACACCTCTCCGGCGCCCATTCACGAGTTCTTTTTCTTATGTGCATGTGCTATTGCAGCCATTATCTTCACTCAAATTCCCAAACATTATAAATTATTGATTTGACCCGTTGGAGCTCCTTACCCGGCTCATTTATCTCAACGAGGTCTCATCAATGACGAATGGTGTAACATTCTTTGTAGTAGCGGTCCTCATAAATCATAGGCAAGGAAACTTTGAATTATGAGTACAAGATCCCGTTACTTCTTTCTTAGAAGCTGAACAGAAAATGAATAGATTTATTAAAAAATTTGAATTTCAAGCGATAGATACTTTGGATGATAATCATCCATGTTTGAAACGTATCTTATCAATCTTTTGGCATGAAGCTCACAAAGACCAAACGCGAAAAGCAGTCTCTGCATTTAGACAATATGTCACCCACCATATTCAGCGAGGAGACCAAATCCTCAATAGTAGGAAAATCTGATTTTCTAAGCATTCTTGCATCATCCTGACTGCGTCCAATCGCTTCAAACACACATTAGCTACTTTTGTTTCGATCGATACATTTATTGTATCTCGGTATTGTTGGATCAATTTTATTTATATGGGCTTATATGTGAATAATTATGTGTGGTGAGTTGTCTATTAAGTTAAGCTCAAAATAAAATGATTAACTAAAGTTTCGGGTATTGGGTTTTAATGTATTAGGTTGTGGGCCTTTAATGTGTATAGACATAAGTTTAATTTCTATTTTTATGATGGGCTAAAACAGAAATATCAGAAGATAATGATAAACATTATCTATATATATGGGACATGGTCCCCAGATCTCACTTATCACTTTCACTATTCTTTCATCCATTAAGAAAATAGTTCTGAAGAGAAAACTAAAGGATTCTCTCAAGGAAAGAACGCGTAGATCTGGAAGATCAAGACACGTTCAAAAGAATTCAGAAATATGGCTTCAGGTACGCTTCCGCTTAAGTTTTCAGTCAAATTCTTAATGATTTAGCGTTATGGATTCTGCGATTTATGGGTTTTTCCCAACATGTATTGCATTTGGAATGAACGTACTTATATGTTTTCAAAGCATGGATAGTGAAATTTTAGTAAAACTAACATGAAATCAGGTATGTAATTTAGCACCAAGTGAATTGAGATCAAATGATATGAAAACACATTCCAATATGTGCGTAAATAAATATTTCTAGGAATAAATAATTCGTTATAATTAAAATAACAAGAATATTCCGATAATATTCATTTCAGAGTCAAATTTACAATGTAAACACGTTTTTGTTTTTTACGCAGAAATTGCAATTTTAAAGTTAAGAACTGCCATATTTTAACATGTTATTAATTATTAATTATATAGAAATGATATCAATCAATCAGCTATAATAACTCTTAATATTTTAACACAATTAAATTCCAATCATGAAAAATTATTTTTCTTCTATTCTGAAACCGGAAATAGTCGTTTATATTTTTTATTTCTTTAAATTACTATATTAAAATTGTTTATATCGGCAAGAAAATGTTTTTAATGACTATATATATTCATATTAGAATCTTGATTTACATGTTGCCTTTATTCTTCAATTCGAAGGCGTTGCATTTAATATTTTATAATGTATCTGACTCAATTTTCCAGATCCATCCAACAACCCTTAACTTCAAATTAAAAGGCGAAAAGAATAAGGTATCTGATACAATAAAGATTTAGGTTCTTTCCACATTGATATACGTCTGAGTTGCATACGTTGATACAAAGAATAATTAATTGTTCTTGAAGGGAATATTTTATCCAAAACTTACATGAAATTCTTGATTTAGGCAACAACCACTGTGTAGTTGGAATAAGATATCTAATATAATATCGAAAGTGTGAAAAAAGACGTAAAAAAAAAAATTCAGCTTTCACTTCAATCTAATTCCATGTCAGTTATTTTTCGGTGACACGACATCATTTTCTGACGTTACGTCAGCGATCTGACTAAAAAGTATTAAAATAAAAATATACAAATTAGTGGACTAAGACTATTGACCAATAACATTATCAAAAATGAAAAACAATATGTAAGTTACATGGCAACAAATGTAATTTTTCCATTACATTTGACGCCCAACAATTAGCACTACATTATAAATTCAAGAATAATGAAATTCGTACCCATTTTTATTTATTTGTTCGCATGAGATCGGTCGATTTTCCATTGATCAAGTGGATTCATGAAATTGATCGTGCTTCGGATTTCCAAGCACAAAAGTGTT